>NW_027098429.1:0-20997 GCF_019320115.1 Miscanthus floridulus | reverse complement strand
TATGCCATAAATTACTATTACTACAGGATGGATATTTGTTTGATGTACTGATATTAAATGCATCTACAGCTATTTAAGTAGTATAAAATAACTAAAGATATTTAATTATAAAAATGCACCTGAACAAAAAATATTTGGGTACTAAATGTATGGTACCGAATGTATGGTGTGGTCATGGAAACATATGAAAGACATGAAAAGGGCATATGGTCTAACTTACATATAAAAAATGGGGAAATTTATCTTTTATTCTATTATATAGGAATCTTATAAAAGATATAATAAAAGGGAGTGGTACGTGCATTATTATTACCATGTTATTAGGAATTATATGTATCTTCTCAAATATATTGTTTATTAGTTTGTTTAACTTTTCCCACCATACTAGACTTATCTGCCAACAATAAACCAGCCTATATCTGTATCTATATCTATTATATACCTATACCTAATGCCTAATCTCTCACAACTAAAAAGACTAAAAAGTGGAAATCGTTTTGGTGCGACATTCTCACGTGGTCCGTCATCCTGCCTGCTGCGTTCCCCCGTGGCCTCGCTGAAATAGCTAAAGGAAAGCACTCCCGTGATTCAGCCTCGATCCCGCGATTTATCCGCCCGCCTGCGCCGACCCCCAATCGTCGCCCTCACGCAGCTGGCCGCGCCGACGCCCCTGTGCCCGCCTGAAGCTGGCTGCGACGCCGCCCGCGCCCGCCCGTAGGTGGCCGTGCCGACGCCGCCAGTGCCAGCCCACAGGTGGCCGCGCCGCCGCCGCACGCCCGCCCTGCGCCCTCTCCCGCCCGTAGGTGGCCGTGCCCGCCCTCTCCGGTTCGCCTCCGCAACGAGCTCCACCCTCCAGGCACCCCGCGCTCCATCCCTCCCTGCAGCGCGCCCCGCGGCATGGCTCCTCCCTCCCCGCATTGGCGCAGCATCCTTCATCCCCGTGTTGTGCCCCATCTGCTTCTGCCCCGTTCACCTCGTCGGAAGTCGGCGACCATGGATCTGAGGCGCAAGGTCAAGCTTCTCTCGGATCTGGGTCGCTAGAGCGTAACCACCAGGTACTTGAATCCCCTCACCACTTTGTCTCCCTCCTATGTCTCCATCTCCATCTTTCCTGGATGTTTTGCGACTGAACCTGAGGGTTAACCATAGGAAATCGAGGCTGCAGATTTCTGATTTCGTCTATATTCTATATACCTCCTAACTAGCTTGCAACGCTTGTGACATGACTAGCAAAGTAGCAGCATACTGCTTTGTCAAAGATGTTGTTTAATGAATGAGAAGCTCATCCAAATACCCCTCCTTAAAAAGTGTCAGCATTTCTATCTGGAATGTAGAAATTTTGTATACTGTGCAATTGAAACATCCTATGACTTTTTCAACATATGACTCATGCTTGGACTGAATAAAGCACCTGATGAGGGTAGAAGTTGCTGTTCCTGAAGCTTTGGTCGGGTATTTATGATCTTATCTGTTACAAAGAAGTTTGTGATTATTTGTTCTAGCCACGACGCCGCATCCTGTTGAGCAAAACTAGAGGAAGCACATCCTGCTCGCAGAAGAGGAAGCAACAAGAACTAGAGGAAGCAGGTGGATGAGGCCTCACACATCCTGCATGCCCTCGCGATCTGCAACTGCTCTCGAGGACTCCATCGCAGTGGACCCTAGCTTCTTCAACGCCTCCTACACCATCGCTCGCTGCTGCCACCACTCAGGTGTGCCAACCCCTTCCTGCTGCCATTTATTTGTTACTTGTCTCCTTCCAATCACATGCCTTATAGTTTTTACACTCTGCACAAGCAAATTGCCTTATTGATATGAAACATTAGGCATAAGTAATTGACAATTATACAACTAAAAATATTGTTGTGTCCACCAAGTACTCCTTCGACGTATAAGAAATAGCAGTATAGCATAACCACCGTGCAACGAACTTGACAGGAAAGACCCTATGCTATCATTTCTTTGCAATAGTCGGCCTCAACAATCACAAAGCAGAAGCCTAATGCCAGTGTTTAAATGACAGGAAAGTACATGGATACTAAAAGGAAAAAGTATCATTCCTTATCTGGTGCCTTTGATAATTTAAAAGGTTATTTACAATCAATAAGTTTAGCAATCGGAGCATCATCCATACTCTTCTATAAAAAAAGGAAAGTATTTCGAGATGGACCTGCTATCCAAAGCAAATCTCAACTAAATGCATAGACATAGTTGCATCCTGAAAAAAGATAAAAAGAATAGGTTATTGAGTTATAGCTATTAGGATGAAGAGGCTTGGTGATTATACATGTTTTTAGCAAAATCTACTACCAGCTCTCAGATATTTTTATATGAAATAAACTAATGAAGGTGACATACTTGCAACTTTGCAAGTCTAGACTAAATGTTTAGGCACACAGTTGCATCCTGATAAAAGGCCAAGAGAACTCACCTAAATAAACAATTAGCTCAGCAGTGCGGACAAAACCTGGGCATCTAGATAGACCCCATGCTACTTCACGCAGAATGGAAACAAAGCACATGACAATGTGTCAATATTACACAGGCTGACATGCACTTTATGCTTTTCACATTTGCCATGTGGCAAGGGAAAGTGGATAGAAAAGACGTGTATAAATGAGTTTGTGAAGAGGAACATATTGTATCATGTGTAGGAGAGAGGTCAATAGCATTAACGGGTCTCTCTGTGACATGGAAAATACACGTCTTCATCAGGGTTAGTGTTCTTGCATCCCATAGCTAGGCATGGAAAAGCTGTGATCTTTGTTCTAGGCCAACCAGAGGCTGACTGGAGCTGTGCAATAGTCATGAGTGGATAAATATCTGAATCTGAACGTTATTTTATTTCTTTTTTTGCCAACATGAAACCCATCTCAGTAGAGAGATGTACTCTAATGAACTCACATACAATTACTTGGAGAAAAAAATATCGTGGACTGCAGTGCCGTGTTCTTACCATCATAGCAAATAATAGGGATTTTGTTTGTACAAATTGTGCAATTTAATTTGGTTTTGGTTGATGATCCGTGTTCAGAATTATGCACACGACAATAGTCATTGAACAAGTTCTCAGCTTCAGTTAGCAAAAAGGGATAGTCAATGACAGTCATTCAACTCTTGTTTGATTTGGTTCAATGTTCAGACATTCACATTATTGCACCTTTGGAAAATTTTGCTTTGTATTCTGGTTATTCCTTCTACATTTTGTAATGTCAGTGGTAACAACAATCTAAAATCCAAAAATACTTTCTAAATATACAGGGCATTAATTTTAATAGTTTCCGAAAATTCGTTTCAGAGGTGCAACATGAGAAGCTACAGAGTTTCTGAGTTTAGATATATATAGTATAGAGAGTGCTTGGTTAAGTGGTCACTGTTCCAATTTGTTTTTCTTTCTCCAGAGCAAATAAGCCAATTTTGTGTATGTGAATTGCAGGTTACAGAGAACGAGATTGTGGATATGTTTAGTTCAGCAGGGTTTGTCTAGATGTGTCGATTCCACATAAGGCTGGTGAGGGGTATGTAGAAGAAACAAAAGCGCCACAGATTGACAAACATGTTACCAAGTTTACATTGATTTTGCATTGTAGCTGTTTGCTTCATCTCTATCATCTAACCCTACTGTTTTTGTATGGAATATCAAATCGTATGTGTCAGTCTCCTGTATATTTTTTCATTGTTACCCAATCCATCACTAAACTTAGCTCATTCGTGTCACTTGGTATGGGTTGGTTGGACTGAGCTCTTGCGTTATGTCATTTAGGCTTCGAAACAAAGTCTTGCTCTCTCACTGTATGGATGACTAATTGCTAGCTATTTGAAGAATCAGTTTTCCTGTCCCAGTTTTACTTAGTCGTTATTTTAGGAACTCTCATGCCCTTATCTGATTCTTCTCTATTTAGTGCAAATGGCTACATTAATGCATCTCAATTACAGTTAAGCTCGCTGACATATCTAATTTTGATACAACGCTTTGGAAATTAATTAAGGACGACCTCAATGTCACCGATTTGTAAGTATTTATAAATTCGCTATCCAGATTAGGTAACCCCGCTCCCTCGCCGAGATCTCTGCGTTCCTTCTCTCCTTCTCGCGGATCGCTCACCACGGAGCCGGGATCCCTTCTGTCCCGTGGATCCCTAGTCTCGTCCCCTGGTGTCAGTTCACTGACGTGTTCCTTGGATCCCAAATCTTTCTCGGTGGCTACTTGCAATGCATGCTGAAGATTCCATTACCATGTATCAGATGTATGTTCGTAGATAAGTAGAGAAGGCACCTGAAACTATATTAAGAAGCAACATGTAGAGTTATTTTGTATATCTGACTGTATAGTTACGAAGTATCAATTTATTTCTAGAAAAAAAAGGTTTCATTAACATTGCCATTAAGTGTATGTTCCAATCAAACCACACTATAGATGACATTTCACTATTTTCTATTGTATTTGCAGGAACAACATTCTTTTTTTTGTGATTTGCAGGAACAGCATTCATTACCCAAACTGGAAGCTTGGACATAGCAGCGGCAAAGCCACCAAAACCAGCACTCTGTCCATGACATTTCTGTAAGTTCCATTGGACAAATATTTTATAGATAATAATATGTTAGATAGAAGTTAACCCTTTTTCTCCAAAATCAAACTATCAAGTTTAGATCGCTTAGTGGACAACCACTTCATGTCCCCATTGGCTATCCTTGGTGGCACACTGCCACTGCACCAAGAATTTACTTGTATTGCCCCTGCTCTTAGCTTAGGAATGAATGGGGCTTCCTGAAGAATTTACTTCTATGCGCATTGTCCAGTCAAAAAATCAGTACTACCCTTGCTTTCAGCTTAGGAACGAATGGGGCGTCCTGAAGAATTTACTTGTATGCGCATTGTTTAGTCACTGGAAATTTAGCTTTGACATGCATGTGGTTCAGTCCCTAGCAAATTAGATTATTTTTTAGGCTCAGTTTGTGATGGTGAATATTCATTCAGAAGTATTCTTTGAGCTCTAATGATTTTTGTATCCAGCAGTCTATGCATTGACATTGTATTGACATGATACTATTACATAAGTATATCTATTTTAAAGGATGCTCACATGTCACTTCCAATTTGTTGTACTGAATTTTGCCTCTGTAATGTGCAGTGGTGCTACTGTAAGCATGCACAATTTTGTGGTGTTTAATTTTTGAAAGTTCTACTGTAGTTAACTGAAATGGAATTCATAACGGGGCAAATATTATTGTGTGTTGTTCTTGCTCTGTAAGTGTCACCGGCAATTTTTAGTAGTATTTATCAAACTGACCCAGCTTACATGACAATAATCAGTTGATTAAGGGGGTAGAGCATGATATGAGCATGCATTTGTCAGTGGCATTTTAGGGATCTGGAACAAGGGCGTATAGAAAATTATTCTTTTAACTTAGGTCAACTGAATGGATATATATACCTGTCTACAATTCCTGAATGTTAATTTGTTGAAACAGACCATGGATACTTGAATTTTCTTTCATTTAACATTATTTCTTAGGTCTGATCTTCTTTTTGGACTTCATTGGCCAGGTGGTTGTATATGATCTATATATTTTTAGCCTTACTGTATTTTACACATTGATTTTTCAGTGATGTAGCTTGAAAGGGTTTTTCTCATGGGTGCTACATATATACAGATATGCCTTAACTCAAATCAATTAAGATAGCTATGCAGAAAAAGTGTGCTAGCTGCTTGGCATTACGATCTTTGTAGATTCAGTATCTTGTTTGACTTTTCATGTCTGATTAAAGCACTACTTGATACTTCACCTGTAGCATCGCTTTCCTCTTTTATCTTCTCTCTCATTTAGCTAAAAGGCTTGATATGCTGCAGGGGTCACTCACTGATGGATCGGTTTTTTATTCTAGCTATGACAGCGGTGGCCCATATGAATTTGCTCTTAGAAATGGCCAAGAGATAAACGGTCATGCTCCTTTCTTATAATCATAATAAAATTTCTATGTTTATCTATGGTCCAGTGTCCATACTAAAAGCAGTGTGTGTCAAAATTGAAGGTATTAGATGCTAACCTAAGCTTAGGATTATGAAATGTTTAGTCTACTGAGTTATTATTGGTAACCATGTGAAATTTATTAAAGTGTACTTATGCAAAGTATACATATGTTCAAGTTCTGCTCGTCCACTTGTGTGCTAATTTTCTTGATTTCCTTCTTAGCTGGAAGTTATAGATTTTCAACCCCAATCTGTGTTGGTTTTGGATAGAAACATATAAGCTTACAGTCAGTTTGCAATATAGCACATGTTGATTTTGTTTCAAAACTGAACACATAAGAAGCAATGCATTATTATCAAGTATGTGGCTTCAATTCAGTTACAATGTTGAGTTAAAAAATCAGTTACAATGTTGAATGTGCAGAATTAAACATTCTCTGTTTTTCTTATCTGTGTCCATGAAACTTCAGACCGTCATTATTTTCTTAGTGTTGTGCTATTTATCTCCTGGTCATCTTGCAGTCTGAATTTTCAAGTTTCAGTTTTAAATCTTTTATCAAGTTTTTAGTTTTAAACAATGTAATATGTGCAATCTCAGTTTTTGCAGCGCCTATACATCCTCTATTCTCTAATGTATCCAATTTTCAGTTTTAAACAATATAATATATGCAATTTGAGCTGGGTATCGCTGCCTGCTATAATTTTATATGTAGAGCATTGGTTGCATTTTTGCAAAGATTTTGATTGGTAGGCCTTTATTCCCTGAAAAAAAATCAATGATTGATCTCTTTGTCACACCATTGACAGATACACTAGTAGAGAAACGACTTTTGATCCACTTCAAAATTTGGCTTTAGTCCTGGTATTTTTCACACCCGGGACTAGAGAGACCTTTAGTCCCAGTTTGTAGCTCCAACCGGGACTAAAGGTCCCTGCCCAACGGCTACTGCAGCAGGCTTTTGCTATAGGGGACCTTTAGTCCCGGTTGGAGCTACCAACCGGGACTAAAGGTTAACTTTTACTCCCGGTTGGTCCCTCCAACCAGGAGTAAAAGTCTACTCCTGGCTGGAGGCTCCGACCAGGACTAGAAAGGGACCTTTAGTCTCGGTTGGTGTCTCCAACCAGGACTAAAGGCCCTCTCCTATATACCCTTTCTTCCTCCCCGAGCCCGAGCCCCTTTGACCTTAGTGTTCTTGCTTCATCGCCGGCCTCTCTTCTTTCTCATCGCCGGTAATCACAAGATTTCTTTGATTCCTCCATCGATTCTTCGGTTCTAAAGGTTACCAACTTTATACTCTCATGTTTCATCAGTAGCATATCTCATTTTGTGGACTAGATATATGTGGTTTTTTATGGTGGATTTTTTTATTTGTAAGCCATTTAAGCTCAAAATCACTTTAAAGTTTGCATATTTGGATGAAGGAAGGTTAAAGTAGTTATTCAAAACTAGTATTCAGCTTTCATTTCTAGCATGCATAGCGCACACTTCATGGTTTAGAGATATAGAGAATTTTAGAGTTTTTTAATTTTATTTTTTTATAAAATGAGAAATTTGTATTATATTAAAAATGAGTATAGAGAGTAGATGACAACTACTTCTGGGTCCTCGGCCTCTCATTGGGTTCCAAAGCGACTGAGGCCGGACCTCCCTCTCATTGCATGCGGTAAGTGTGAGGAGAAGATTGTGATGGAGTACCGGGTGAGGAAGGAGTGTCCCAACAAGGGCCGTATCTTCTACAAGTGTCCGGATCGCAATGCGAGTTATTTTGTCGCATTTGATGATTATGGTTAATTTATACTTATTTTCATGATGATTGTGATTAAAGTTCTATTTTTTTGTTTTAATTTCAATGGGATGGCACTGGATGTTCAGGCTAGTACTGGGAGGAAGAGTATGTTGAACACGTGCAAAACTCTTTTGCATAGGCAGCTACGGCGGCTGATGAGGTAGTGATCCTGTGGAAGAAGCCCATAGATGTTGAACAAACGCATGATCTATCTATTTTAGTTGGGATTGGTCGTGAAATCCTTATGCTACTGAAGTGCATTTTAGCTTTAGTTTTTTAATGGTAGTTGGGATTGTCTACATTGTAGCGAGACTTTCATAAATTAATACCTTGTGTGGTGGCATGCATGTCGTATAATTAACTAATTAAGTTCTAGGTTTTAATATGGTATGTATGTCATGTAATGCAGATGAGCCATCATTGGATGTATAATGCTGATCGCCGCTCCCAAGAGTTCATTAAGGGTGTGCATTCTTTCTTACGTGTGGCCAAGGCAAACAAACACGATGGTTTCATGTGCTGCCCATGTGCCACATGTAAGAATTTGAAGGAATATACTAGCTCAAGGAGTCTTCATTCACACTTGTTAAAGTCGGATTTCATGCCAAACTATATTTGTTGGATGAAGCACGGAGAAACCGGGGTTGTAATGGAAGAAGGTGAAGAAGAACAATGGGACGGTGATGACATAATTGCTGAATATGGTGCCTTCAATGATACTACAATGGGGGAAGCTGAAGAAGAGGTAGGGGCAGAAGATGAGCCCGCTGATGATCTTGGTTAGGCCATTCGTGATGTACAAAGAGAATGCGAAAGTGAAAAGAAGAAGATCAAGTTTGAGCGCATGCTAGAGAATCACAAGAAATTGCTATACCCAACTTGTGATGCGGGGTAGAAAAAGTTAGGTACCACACTAGAATTGCTACAATGGAAGGCAAAGAATGGTGTATCTGACAAGGGATTTGGGGAGTTACTGAAAATCCAAAAGAAGATGCTTCTGAAGGATAACGAATTGCCTGCCACTACGCACGAAACAAAACAGGTAGTCTGCCCTTTGGGATTAGAAATCCAAAAGATACATGCATGTCCTAATGACTGCATCCTCTATCGTGGTGAGGAGTACGAGAAGTTAGATGCATGCCCGGTATGTCATGCATCGCGGTATAAGATCAGACAAGATGCCCCTGGTGATGTTGAGGGCAAACGTCCCACGAAGAAAATCCCTACTAAGATTATGTGGTGTGCTCCTATAATACCACGCTTGAAATGTCTATTCAGAAACAAAGACCATGCAAAGTTGTTGCGATGGCACAAAGAAGACCATAAGGTAGACAATATGTTGAGACACCCTGCTGATGGGTCCCAGTGGAGAGCAATCGAATGAGAATTCCCAAAGTTTGCAAATGACGTAAGAAACTTAAGGTTTGCTTTAAGTACGGATGGTATGAATCCTTTCAGGGAGCAGAGCAGTAGTCATAGCACTTGGCCTGTTACTCTATGTATCTACAACCTTCCTCCCTAGTTATGCATGAAGCGTAAGTTTATTATGATGCCAGTGCTCATCCAAGGCCCAAGGCAACCTGGCAATGACATCGATGTGTACCTAAGGCCACTAGTTGAAGAACTTCTACTTTTGTGGAATAGACTAGGTGTACGTGTGTGGGATGAGCACAAACAGGAGCACTTTGACCTACAAGCATTGTTGTTCGTAACAATCAATGATTAGCCTGCTCTAAGTAATCTTTCAGGACAATCAAACAAGGGATATAATGCATGCACACACTATTTCAATGACATTAAAGGTATATTCTTGAAAAAATGTCAAAAGGTCATGTACCTTGGCCATCGTCGATTTCTTCCTATGAATCACCCCCTAAGAAAGAAAGGCAAGCATTTTAAAGGTAAGGTGAACCACCAGACCAAGCCGGGCAACCGAACTGGTGAGGATGTACTCAATATGGTCAAGGATGTGAAAGTAGTATTTGGAAAGGCACATGGCAGTGAACCTGTTCTGAACAACGCCGACGGTCATGCACCCATGTGGAAGAAGAAGTCCATATTTTAGGAGCTACCCTATTGGCAAATCCTAGAGGTCCATAGCGTGATCGATGTGATGCACCTAATGAAGAATCTTTGTGTGAACCAGCTAGGCTTCATGGGTATGTATGGGAAGCCTAAGGACACACTTGAAGCACGATAGGACCTGCGGTGTTTGAAAGAATGAGACAACCTGCATCCAGAGAAGACAGATGATGGACGCCATTACTTAAGTCCTGCCAGCTACACTCTTAGCAAAGAAGAGAAGGAAAGCATGTTTGAATGCCTAGCAAGCATCAAGGTACCATCTGGATTATCCTCGAATATAAAGGGTATAATAAATGTGCCAGAGAAGAAATTCCTAAACTTAAAGTCCCATGACTGTCACGTGCTCATGACGCAATTGCTTCCAGTTGCATTAAGAGGAATTCTACCTCCAAATGTACGTCTAGCCACCATGAAGCTATGTGCATTCCTCAATGTAATTTCTCATAAGGCAATCGATCCAATGGATCTAGCTAAACTACAGAATGATGTGGTTCAATGTCTTGTCAGCTTTGAGTTGGTGTTCCCTCCTTCCTTCTTTAATATCATGACACACCTCCTAGTTCACCTGGTCAAGGAGATTAGCATTCTTGGTCCTATGTTCCTGCATAACATGTTCCCCTTTGAGAGGTTCATGGGAGTCCTAAAGAAATATATTCACAACTGTGCTTGGCCAGAAGGAAGCATCATCAAGGGCTATGGAATAGAGGAGGTCATTGAGTTTTGTGTTGACTTTATTCCTGACCTTGACCCATTTGGTGTTCCTGAATCATGACATGAGGGGAGACTAAGTGGAAAGGGGACACTAGGGAAGAAACCATATATTGGTATGCAGGACAATTATTTTAATAAAGCATACTACATAGTTCTACAAAGCTCCTCCTTGGTGGATCCGTATATTGAGACACATAAAGAGTTGCTCTGATCCGAGTTTCCAGGGAAGTCTGAAGCTTGGATTATGCGTCAGCACATGGAAACTTTCAACGACTGGTTGCAAAAAGAATGTCAGGGTGATGAGAGTATTGATGAGCAACTGTATTTGTTGGCTAGACAGCCATCATGGCATATCCTCACATACAAAGGGTACAAGATAAATGGGAATACATTTTACACAATAGCCCAAGATAAAAGGAGCACCAACCAAAACAGTGGTGTCCGCATAGATGCCACCAACCCTAATGGAAATAAGCAAACATATTATGGCCGCATAGAGGAGATATGTGAACTAAACTATGCACCTACTTTTAAGGTACCTTTGTTCAAGTGCCAATGGGTAAAGGCGACTGGAGGCGGGGTAGCAGTCGACAACCAGTATGGAATGACAACCGTGGACCTCAACAATATTGGGTACAAAGATGAACCATTCGTCCTTGCGAAGGATGTGAATCATGTGTTCTATGTCAATGACATGTCTACAAAACTGAAGAGTGGGAAAAACAACAACGACCCAATCAATGAGCCAAAGCGCCACATCGTTCTTTCAGGGAAAAGAAACATCGCCGGAATTGAAGACAAGTCAAACATATCAGAAGATTATGAAAAGGATGACCGAATTCCACACTTCACAGTGAATAAAGACCCAAGCATCCAGCTAAATGATGAGGACACTCCATGGTTACAGTGTGATCATAACCAAGGGATATACGTTAAGAAGAAGTTCACTACTATGCCCGCTTGATATATATAATGATGTTTAATAGTGAGTATTAGAGGTATTATGTAATAATTGTGAATTCAGAGATGTTTATTAGGTGTTTCCTTTTTTTCTATGTTCAGATTAAATTTGTGTTTGGTGGGATTTCCATGTCGCACAAAGCAAAAAGCAAAAACAATGCATCTGATGCGAAAAAATTAGTGAAAAAATTGTTTTAGTTCTGGCTTGATATGGTGATGTATTAGACCTATTATGTAATAATTGTGACTTCAGATTTTTTTGTCGTGTTTTCATATTTTCTACGATTTAAATGAATTTTTTGCTTGACGGTGGATTTCCCGTAGAGAATGTGTGATGAAAAACCAAATGATCAACGTTAATAAGATGTGAAAACTAATTTCCTATCGAAAAGCAATAGTTTTAATGATTTTAATCAAGTAGTATATTTTTGCATGGTGCAAATTGTAATTATTATTTACACTGTGTTAAATATTTATACAGTAAAACAAAAGAGTTTAGGTTACAAATTTTTGTTGTGTATAATATTGCAAAACCAAGTCCAGGAATTTTTTTATAATTTTTTGGATAATATTTTATTTATTAGGAAATTAATAACTCTCTGCATATTTATATAAAAGAAATATATAAAAAAAGGAAAAACTTCTGGAAACTGGCAGAAAGCCAACTGCAGCCCACCTTTACTCCCGGGTGGATCAACGACCCGAGACTAAAGGTGGGCTATGTTTTCGTGGCCCGCCAAAAAATAACTTTACTCCTGGGTCGTGGCTACACCCAGGACTAAAGGTCATACCTTTAGTCCCGGTTCTAACCATCACCCGGGACTAAAGGTCCTTTAGTCTCGGGCCCTGGATTCACTTGAGACTAAAGGTCCCCCTTTATAAACCACGCCCTTCTCCCTTCTCTAGTTCTCTTCCTCTCTATCTCCACCAAGCCACGTCGTCGCCTTATCTTCTCCACCAGATCCGATCCAGCAGCGTCGCCGCCCCCAGGCGACCACCCTAGCCTCACCTCATCACGTGCGCACGCTTTGTCACCAGCCTCACGTGCACACACGCTTCTTCTCCGGCCGGCCAGTGCACGCCTCGCTCATCCTCGTCCATCGTTGCCATAGCTCGTGTCGCTCATCCTCGCTGGCCCGCGCGCTTCGCTCGTCCTCGTTGGAGCTCGTGTCCTCGTCCTCAGCCCACCTCGCTCGTCCTCACTGGAGCGCCAGCCCTTCACGCCTGAGGAGGACGCCGCCATCGTTTGTGCCCATGCGCGGCTCGGCAACCGCTGGGCCGCCATCGCGCGCCTCCTCCCCGGCCGCACCGACAACGCCGTCAAGAACCACTAGAACTGCTCCCTCAAGTGCAAGCTCGTCGCCACCACCGTGTCTAGGTCGGGAGTGGTCTTTGCTGATGCCGCCACCGCCTCGCTCGTCCTCATCCACACTAGAGAGCGCACGTGCCTCTGTGGCTCTTGTCTCCGGCTGTCCAGCCGCACCATCACCACGGTGACCACCTTTTCTTCTTATTACCCCTTTTGTAATCGGATGGATGCATGTGCCGAGCCCTCATGCTGGCAATCTTGTAATGGGATATGGCTCTTCGATTTTTGTTGTGCGATTTTGCGCTAAGCCATCGAGCCGGCTCTTGTGCCTACTGCGCCATGGCCGTAGTCATAGCCCACCTCGAACGTCGGAAACGAGCGTTGGAAATGTAGTCCAACTTCATGATCCCAGGCCTCCTCGTAGCTCATGTTCAGCTTCTGAGAAAGCATCCTGTCCATTGAAGTAACATCAGAGCAATACATTAGATATGCTAACAACCAAGTTCCCATAAGGTCCATAAAATATTGGGTACAAACCAACATGTGCTATTAAAATAGAAATATTAGTGAACTTCAACCCTGAGAATGCTACATTCGAGCAGAATTAATAGGTTTAGCAAACAAAATGAATGATTGATAGTTCCTAAATTGCGCAGACAAAACACAATGTTAATTACTATATCCCATAGGACATTACATTATTGCGGTTAACAAGATATGAAATCATCTAGCTATATATACTACATAAAGTAGCAACAGAATAGGTAAGAGTGACAAATAGTTTGTAACTGGAAAGCAAATTAGAGAAATCAAAGTTATATAAAAAATAGGGTTATATAATTAATTTATATTGTTATATATCTAAATTTGTTATATATATCACTTGCCAATAAATATTTCTAGAAAATAAGAAATCAAAGTTATGCTTTAGAGACTTGAATTTTGAGTGTAGTTATTTAATTAATTTTAAGCACATGACTCGATTCATTTTATAGATATATGGTTTTTATTTTTTATAGATATATCTAGTGGCGTAAAAGCTAGATGGCTGCCCTGAGAGACAACATGGATGTAGAAATGATGGATATTATCAACACCGGCACTCAATTTGCCGATGGTGACCAACAGGATGTAGATGACGGGAGTCAATACCTGGCTCTTGAAAATAATCAAGAAAATATTGTGCAAGAAAATATTGGCCAGGTATATATATTTATATATATATTTATATATATATTTGAATATTATACATATATTTGAATATCTATCATCTATTATGTGTACACATGATATTTATTTATTCTTTTTTATACGTAGCCCTCTAGATCGACGACCACAATAGCGAAAAGCAAAAATATTCTAGGCCCGAAAAAGCTATTGGAGGGGCGCTACATAATATAGGAATTCAATATTGAGACAGGCGAACCACTTGGTCTACATGCAAGGAAATTCGTGCAACACTGTGGGTACCTTGTAAGGGATAGACTTCTGATCAGTGCCCGTGAATAGAAGCAAAAGATCAACGAGCCTCATGTTAGTTTGTCTCTGATCTTGATAAGAATTTAATTTGGGATGATATCCTTCAACATTTCACATTGCAAGCGGATGATTATGATGATATCAACGACGATGAATTGAAGGAGCTAGTTCGAAAGTGGGCTATGAAGAAGATGGCCACACTATTCTAGACTTGGAAGAAATCCCTATACACGAAATACGTCAAGAAGAACCTAACACCCAATTTCAATATTAGGGGCCCACTCGCGAAGTTGAGGCCCTACTAGAATGATTTTGTACAGTACAAGACATCAAAAGAGGGTGAGGAACGGGTGAGAAGGAACCAAGAGAATGCCCGACAGAAGGTATACCATCATGGCATCAGATCAGGTGGCTACGCGACTGCCATTCCCAAGTGGGAAAAAATGGAAGCGAACATTCTTGCTAAGGGTATCACACCAGAATCACTCAATTGGCCCAAATGCGCGAAGAATTGATTTTTCGCTCATGGGGGAAGACTGGACCAAGAGACCGGGAAGCTGGTTCATGGCTGTGGGGGATATACCCCCAGGTACCACAAGATGGTACGTGGGCCGCACCATCCGAGGTGGCCCGGCCCATGAGATCAAGACATACATGGCAAGATTACAAGTTGTGCTAGATATTGTAATAGTACCAAATAGGATACTTTACTTGTAACCCTCCTCCTCCAGAGTATATAAGGAGAGGCAGGGGTCCCCCTCAGGGACAGATGATACAGTATACATCTCAATACAATACACCAAAGACACAGGATGTAGGGTATTACGTCGACCAGACGGTCCGAACCTATCTAAATCGCTGTCTCTGTGCCTTGTGTCACCATCTGGTTCCTGATTACACGCATCCTACCGATAATCTACCACCACGGGCACCCCCCTCGGTGGATTGCCAACCATATTTCGTCGACAGTGGCGTGCTAGGTAGGGGCCCCCTTTAGGGGTGTGCGCGCTGATCTATGGTGAACCAGATGGGATCTCAAGACTTACGTCCTAGCGAGATCGACTTTCATCTTGCCTGCGACGTCAACACGGAGATTTGCTGCCGAACTCAAGTCGCCGTGCCAAGACCAGCAACCCAGATCAAAGATTCGCGTGGTCGTGCAACAATCGAACTCGACATCTACTCCGGTTAAGGTGGGGCCAGCAGGTTCCCATCAACTGGGTGAAGGCATCGGACGAGTACGAGGCGCCAGATCCAGGCGAGTCCGTGCACCGCATCTGCTACATCTCGTACTGCCTAGACTCTCTTTTTGTCGTTGCCGTTCTGTTTTCCATGGAGCCCGTTGATTTCGCGTCGCCGAGGAGCCTATCGCCGAGTCCGTGAGGCCTGATAGATTTGGTATGGACAAGTACGTACATGGTTACGTGCCTTTGCGTCAGCCGAACGACAACAAGCCAGCAAGCTAGATCGTCATGCAAGCCAAGCCAATTAATCTGTACATGCTCACGAAGGAAGGTACATCTACGTATGAAGCAGATCGACTGCACGTACGTGGACCGGCATCGCCGAGCTCCGACCACGTCAACCACGGACCACGTCGACCACCAGACCACGTCGACCATGTCCCAAGCAGCTCTGTCGAGCTCCGACCACGTCGACCACGTCCCGAGCAGCTCCGCCGAACTCTGACCACCGACCACGTCGACCACGTCCCGAGCGGCTCCGCCGAGCTCCGACCACCTCGATCACCAGACCACGTCGTAATGAAGATCGCCGCGAAGAACGGCGCTATGACAACCGCGACCATCGTCGTGACGACAAGTCGGAAAGCTCGAGGACCGGACAACTTCATCGCCACCGACCAGATTTCTATCCAAAGATAAGTACACTTCAAATATTTATATTTAATATAATTTTCATTACGACGTTTCTCCACAACGTCCTTGTCATGATTATTCTTCAAATAACGTTTATCCATGTATACAATATTAAAATATAACATACAGTTATACTTAATGCAATTCCTCGACCAGTCATGTTGACGCTCGATGTCTCCAGAAAAGGCCCTGTCTCTGGCTCCTCCCTACACGTGCACGAGCGTCTGCCCTCTACATTATGGGTGGTCGGCAGCGGCTCCTTAGCGACGCTTTGTTCTTCCTACACGTGCACGGGCTCCGCACCCCGCGTTATGGTTCACGGGCTAGCTAGGGCTGAAGACTCAGCTACATATTAACTAGTCGGACGTTTTGTATTAAGTATAAACACAAACTTCACATTAACACTGATGTTTACAAAGCACCAACTGCTTTATCACATCATGCTCATGACTGCTGAGCGTCATACGCTATTTCTTCACCGCTGATTTTTTCTCCATAATTTATTATTTTATACATCATGTACTACCATTCTACATATTTATATTGCAGGAATTTCGAGCTATGCTCGGGGACTTCGTCGCTCGCTCCTCGACCTATGCTCGGGGACTGCCTCGATCACTCTCCGACCACGGCTCGGAGACTTCGTCGCTCGCTCCTCGACCTACGCTCGGGGACTGCCTCGATCACTCTTCGACCACGGCTCGGGGACTTTGTCGCTCGTTCCTCGACCTGTGCTCGGGGACTGCATCGACCACTCTCCGACCACAGCTCGGGGACTTCGTCGCTAGCTCCTCGACTTGTGCTCGGGGACTGCCTGCCTTGACCACTCTCCGACCACGGCTCGGGGACTACCCCGACCACTCTCCGACCACGGCTCGGGGACTTTGCGTCTCGCTCCTCGACCGTAGCTCGGGGACTACCTCGACCACTCTCCGACCACGGCTCGGGGACTTCGTCGCTCGCTCCTCGACCTGTGCTCGGGGACTACCCCGACCACTCTCCGACCATGGCTCGGGGACTTTGCGTCTCGCTCCTCGACCGTAGCTCGGGGACTGCCTCGATCACTCTCCGACCACGGCTCGGAGACTTTGCGTCTCGACTACATGTGACTGGCAACTCGCATACAGTTGGGATATTTTTTCTCACTTAGACCTTGCTACAAGGCTCATACCTCGCCTTCCAGCAAGCTCGAGGACTACATCGATACGATGCACCTGTCGGTGCATCTCGTATCACCTGTACGACGATTGGGTTCTCAATTTAACTAGGAATTCTTTTTAGACCCTGGCACCACGTGCCTAAGTCACCTACTACCAGGCTCGGGGACTAAGTGGGCACACTTCACCTTATGGTGAATGTGCTTGTTTTTCGACCACTACGCCTCTGATGATCAAAGATGCTACGCTTCAAGACGCACTTACATTTCTTTTCAGAAATACAAGTGGGCACACTTCCTGGGACGGAAATCTTTTTCTTTCTTCTTAAGAGCACCATACATTCTTCGGACAACCTACTTCTCCGGCGACAACGGTGGTCGGAGATGTCAAGAACTCAAGCCTCACTATTCGGAGAAGGTTGAAACGGCGTGTCGCATCATAATACATGGCGCTCGGGGACTAGCTGTGGGGGATATACCCCCAGGTACCACAAGATGGTATGTGGGCCGCACCATCCGAGGTGGCCCAGCCCATGAGATCAAGACATACATGGCAAGATTACAAGTTGTGCTAGATATTGTAATAGTACCAAATAGGATACTTTACTTGTAACCCTCCTCCTCCAGAGTATATAAGGAGAGGCAGGGGTCCCCCTCAGGGACAGATGATACAGTATACATCTCAATACAATACACCAAAGACACAGGATGTAGGGTATTACGTCGACCAGACGGTCCGAACCTGTCTAAATCGCTGTCTCTGTGCCTTGTGTCACCATCTGGTTCCTGATTACACGCATCCTACCGATAATCTACCACCACGGGCACCCCCCTCGGTGGACTGCCAACCATATTTCGTCGACAATGGCCCAAAACTCAAAAGAGCAACACAAAGATTTTCTTATGCTCTACAAGCTAAAGCTATTGGTGCGTTTAGGCCCAATAGAGAGAAGGATGAACTGACGTATGCCATTGGGACTACTGAACACAGTGGTCGAATGAGAGGTTTAGGATGGAACATTTCTTGGGAGCATGGTTTCCCTAATGACAGAGATACCTATAGAAGCCGACAGAGAAGGAAGGATGAGGAAGCAGCATGGAATAGCAGGTTGGAGGAATATGTTCGTGAGTCATGGGAGGCGTTGCTTCAAGCACAACAAAAAAGACATGCAAGCTAGAATGCAGGACGAAATCATAAAGCAAGTGCAAATAGCTATGAGTGCCCAAAGGCAGGCATCAGATCTAGGAATCAACATTAATATTAGCCCCCCTAATTAGTTGAAAAGCAGCTGCGCTTCCACGGAGTTGCCAAATCAAGATGACGCAATGCTATGTTTCTCCGTGGATGACATCACTACACCGTTTACATCATGTGAGCTACATATTCCAAAAGAGAATGCTAGAATCATGGTGGCTCTCGGTGTTTTTTCTCCTCTAGATCCTACCAAGACACCAAGAATCCATGGGGCAATAATACCACCTGGATATGTTAATATCTCAGTGGATAGAGTTAACAAAGGTTTTAGTGATCTGGCTCTTGACATTCCAGGAGGTGATGGGGAGAAGACTCAAGGAGAAGTAGAGGAGACATTCATACTATGGCGCAAGCGCTAATCATTATTCCTGAGGTCTCTGGTCCACCACCGCTTCCTCAACTACCAGACAATAGGTGCGGACAAAAGTGAACGAAACAATTTTTTCACTAAATTTCTATTGACATGCATGATTAATAATAACAATTTCTTATACCTAATTATTCTTTTTATACTCACATAGCAGGGCCTCCATCAACCTAAGTCCAATTATTCAATCTCCAGATCATCATAGTGCTCCGGGCAATAATTATGCAACGCCGCCACCGCCACTATCCTTGGTGAAAGTCATCTAACATGTCTGCTACCCCCGGCATCAGCATCAAAAGCCTCCACCTGTGGTCTCACCACCTCCTCTCTCATACGATGGGCTTCACCATGGTGGACCCACCGGGTGTAGTCCAGCGTAAATCCATTCTTCACAAGATGTTTACCCATTTCCACCTTGTTTACCCTTCTCCTGTTTCCACATTTGCTGCAGGGACACAAAACTAGGCAATGTCCTTTAGCAGCCTTGCCAAATGCACTATTCAAGAAAGCATTGGTCTTGTTCATCCATTCATTGGTGTAATCACTCTGACTTCTCTGGTCCATGTACATCCACTGACGGTCATCCATCCTCTAATATATGTATCACCGAGCAAAGTAACCATCAATTGCATCTACATGGTGTTCCTACTGTCTAATAGGTGAGGATAGGTCCTAATCCCACCCGTGGATGCATAGATGAGGTTAGTCTCCATGCTCTACTCCTATCCGAGACATAATTTCGGCAGCACCTCCCCGCTGTTCTCTAGATACACGTCCTGCCAAAGAAGAGTGAGTATCCGGAGAACAACAGGGAGGTGATGCTGAAACTCTATCTTGGATTGGAACATACCATGAAAACTAACCCATCTACGCATCCACGGGCTGTCCAAAAAACATGGACAATCCAAAATAGGTACGGTCATAGATATGCAAAGATCTACGTACCTCCAACCGTATCTCTTTCAAACAGGAGACGCCTAACTGGGTTACGTGATCTACAACCATGATACAGAAAGAGGGGTTATACTAGGGTGGCGGGTGGAGTCAGGCTAGCGGGGCCATGGTGGGGTTGGTGCAGTGGTGAGGCAACGCGGTGCAGGCAGACCCGCAGTGGCGAGGAAGACGATCGGGGTCGCTGAGATACTCTGGCTCAGCTACGATGGCTCTTCTCTGCAAAAAGAACAAAATACTATCTCAGTTCAAAATTTTGGTAGAACCTCCCCTGCACGGTGAGGTATCCAAAACCTACAAAAAACATACGGCATGATGGCCAACAACCACATATACCATATGCATTCAATTCAACATATCATTGCCAAGTCAACATTCATCCACCACCACCACCGCCGCCGCCGCCACTCTACTCTTCTACTCTACAAACAACCACCACCACCCACCACTGCAATTCCTCTACTACTACAACAACCACCACCACCTTCACCTATTACTACCACCCCACCACAACCACCTACTGTACTACCTACTACCACCACCACAAACCCCCCTACTACTACTAACTCTACCGAACTCTACTTCTACTAAAACATACTACCACTGCTACTCTACTACTCACCTATGGTGTCGGGGGCGGGGAGGGCATCGGGGTGTCAGGGTAGGCCAAGGCGCACCAGGGATGTGGAGAGGATGGCTGCGGCGGTCGGGGGCACGCCGAGGATGGCTGGGGTCGCACCGAGAGGGCTAGGGCGACGTTGCCGTGGGCTGGGGCGCGGGCCACGGGGTTGGAGCGGTGGGCGCCGGCGGGCCGTGGTGTCTGGGGCAGCCGGCAGAGGTGCGCCGTGTGGGTAGGCCGGTGGGGGAAGGCGGTGGGGGCGTGCCGCTGGGGTGCCACCGTGGTGGGCGGCGGAGCGGCGGGGGCGTGTCAACGAGGTGGGGCAGGAGGGGGTGTGTCGGCGGGTGGGGCGGCACGACATGGCGTGGGGTGAGGCAGGACGGTGGGCCGGTGCGAGGTAGGGCAGGACGGCGGGCTAGCCGGTCATGGGGCAGGGCTGCGGTGTGTGGGCAGGGCAGGACGGCGG
>NW_027098428.1:0-40000 GCF_019320115.1 Miscanthus floridulus | reverse complement strand
GGGAATAAGGAAACATATTATGGCCGCATAGAGGAGATATGGGAACTAGACTATGGATCTTATTTTAAGGTCCCTTTGTTTCGTTGCCAATGGGTGAAGGTGACCGGAGGTGGGGTAAGAGTGGACCATCAGTACGGAATGACAACAGTGGACCTCAACAATCTTGAGTATAGAGACAAACTATTCGCTTTAGCCAAGGATGTGAATCAGGTGTTCTATGTGAAGGACATGTCTACCAAACTGAAGAAAGGGAAAAACAACGACAATGACTCAAACAATGAGCCAAAGCGCCACATAGTTCTTTGAGGGAAAAGAAACATCATGGGAATCGAGGATATGACTGACATGTCAGAAGATTATGAAAAGAATGATGGAATTTCACCCTTCATAGTGAACAGTGACCCAAGCATCCTGCTAAATAATGAGGACACTCCAAGGTTACAGCACGATCATAACCAAGGGATATACGTCAAGAAGAAGTTCATTGCTATTCCCGCTTGATATGGTGATGTATTAGACCAATTATGTAATAATTGTGACTTTAGATTTTTCTATCGTGTTTTCATATTTTCTACGATTTAAATGGATTTTCTGCTTGACAGTGGATTTCCTATGGAGAATGTGTGATGAAAAACCAAATGATCAACGTTAATAAGATGTGAAAAATAATTTCCTATCAAAAACCAATAGTTTTAATGATTTTAATTAAGTAGTACATTTTTGCATGATGGAAATTGTGATTATTATTTACACTATGTTAAATATTTATATGGTAAAACAAAAGAGTTTAGGTTACAGATTTTTCTTGTGTACGATAATGCAAAATCAGGTCTAGGATTTTTTTGGTAATTTTTGGCTAATATTTTATTTACTAGGCAATTAATAACTCTATGCATATTTATACAAAAGAAATATATATAAAAAAGGAAAAGCTTCTGGAAACTAGCGGGAAGCCAAACTGCAACCCACCTTTACTCCTGGGTTGATCAACCACCTGAGACTAAAGATGGTCTGCGTTTTTATGGCACGCCAAAATCACCTTTACTCCTAGGCCGTGGCTGCACCTGGGACTAAAGGTCAGACCTTTAGTCCCGGTTTCCAGCTATCACCCAGGACTAAAGGACCTTTAGTCCTAGGCTATGGCTTCACCCGGGACTAAAGGTCCCCCCCATATACCACCTCTTCTTCTCCCCCTCCATCATATCGCTCGTTATTCGCCTGAGCCACTATAACACCGCCACTCCTCATGGCCTCCACACGCGCGCACCACTCTCGTCATCTCCGCAGGTGACCTAGCTCGTGCCTCTCTTGTCCATGTGCGATGCCCAGATTTGGAACCACCACCGTCATCCTCGTCATCGCTGGCTCCACGCGCCTGCCTCCAGCACCGCTTCGTCACACGCACGCTTCGTCCCTAGCACCACACGCACAGGCACGCCTCGTCTCTCTAGCCAGCCAATGGCCTGTGTGTGCGCCTCACCACTCGTCCCTCGTCCTCACCGTCCTCATCATCACCTCCATCACCGTGTCGTCACGCGCCTGTTCTTCGTCCCCGGCTCTAGACGCCTATCTCTAGCACCGCCTTGTCACGCGTGCGCTTTGACCCTAGCTCCACGCGCATGCCACGCCTCATCTCTTCGGGTAGCCAGTGGCCCGCGCACATCATGTGTGCGCTCTTCGTCCTCATCATCACCTCCATCACCGCGTCGTCATGTGTGCGCTCTTCATCCCTGGCTCCACGCGCATGCATGCCTGGCCGTGCGCTCGTCGTCCCCCTCACCAGATTCGTCGTCCTCTCGTCTGCATCATCTCCAGCATCGCCTTGTCATCTTCGTGCCTCCTCGTCCTTGTCATCATCTCTAGCACCACCGGCCTAGTCTTCGTGCCATACTCGGCCTCATCCTCGTCCTCGCCGTACGTCGGCATCCTCTCTGTGAGTATATAGTGTAATGACACAGTGATATAATGATGATCATGTGTACATGTGTGTGAGTGATGATCATGTCAACTGTGTGTGATGAGCTTGAGTGAGTGAGAGTGAGTGAGTGTGTGTGATGTGCATATTATTTTTTCGGCATAGAAAATAGATAGAAATATTGTAGTGTACTATAATATATATAGAAAAATTGTAGAAAATTAAACCATATAGTTGTAGAAAATAATATTGAAGAAATATATTTAAATCTTCATAGTTAAAAGGATTGATTTTATTAGTGCTATGAATTTTTTGGTGTATATATATACATATCTGAATTTTGATATATTGACATTAGTGTGACATGAATTTTCACATATTTATATGCACCAATGTTGATATATATCCTAATATCCAGAGCTTCGCTCCAAACCTTAACTCGGCTGAGCTCTGCTCCAAACCCTAACCAAGGCGTAAATAATAACCTTGAATTCTATAGTTATATATATTTGAATTTGAATCTTCATAATTAGTGTGACATGAATCCACTCCAAACCCTAATCAAGGCTCCAAACCCTTAACCAGATCGAGTTCAGGCGTAAATAATAACCCCTGAAGTCTAGCTGTATATAGCTATTTAAGTTTAAGCAACTGACTCGCTCCATTTGCACATGCATGACTTGTGTATGGTTTTCATTTATGTATAGTTGTGGTAATTAAGATGGCCGAGCCGCAAGACGACTACGAATAGAATGAGGCCATGATGAACATTATCAATGTTAGCACTCAATATGGCCCCAACCAAAACGAGGCCGACCCAGAGTTCTATGACGGCTCTGAATACTTACTGAATTTTGGAGATGAGCAAGAACTTCTTGTGCAAGAAAATCCTAGCGAGGATAATCTTGCATCTCTTATATATATATGATGAAATTAAACATAATTCCATTAATTCGTATATATATGTATTACTAAATCTTTGTGTTTCTACGTACGTAGCCCTCTAGGTCGACGACGTCGATGAAAAGTAAAAGTGTACGAGGCCCAACAAATTTGTTACAGGGCCACCACATAATCATAGAAGTTGATCCTAATACTGGCGAACCGCTCCTACCAACAAAGAATGCAAAGAAATTTGTAAACCACTATGGGGTTTTTGTTAGAGAAAGGCTCCCGATCAACACCCGTGAATGGAAAATGAAGAAAGGAATCTCATGAGATAAGTTTTGTCTCTGAGCGAAGACAAGGAATTCTTTGGGATTCAGTCACTGCACATTTCCATCTACTAGGAGGTGAAGATATAAAAAAACTAGTTAAAAGTTGGGCTCTCAAGAAGATGGCCACACAATTCCAGACCTGAAAGAAGAAGCTTGTACAATGAATTTGTGAAGAAGAATCTGACTCCAGATTTCAGTGATAATAGCCATACAAAAAGTTGAGAGACAACTAGCCTGGATTTGTATGGTACAAGACCTTGGAAGAGGGTGAGGCACGGGTGAGAGGGAACCAACAGATTACGCGATAAAAGGTATACAATCATAAAACTGGGATCAGGTGGCTACAGGAGTGGCATTCCCAGGTGGCAAAGAACTGGAAGCAGACCTGCTTTCCAAAGGGATCCATCCATTTTTAATCGATTGGCCTAAACGCTCCAAGAATTGGTTTTTCAGCACATGGGGGATCACTAGACCCAGAGACCAGGGGAATCGGTTGTTGGTGGACAAATTCGGAACAACAGCACAAAGACTTTTCGATATTATAGATGCTTCTAGCTAGTGGTGCCTTTGTGCCCAACCGAGAGAAAGATGAGCTGACGTACGCCATCTAGACTCCTAAACACCCTTGGCGAACATGAGGCAAAGGGTTGATCTTGTGGCGGCATGGCTTCCCTAAGGATGTCGCTACCTACAGAAGCCGCCAACGAAGGACAAGGAGTAGAGTGGGTCCGTAGGTTAGAGGAGGTGGTGCTTTGATCACAGGAGCAAGAACTAAACATGGAGGGGAGAATGCAAGAGGAAATCAGACGACAAGTGGCACTATAGTTGAGTAGCCAAAGGCAGTCAACATCAGAGCATGGAGTCAACGTTAGGCCCCATCAGCTAAGAAGCAGTTGCGCTTCCACTGAGCTCCCAAATCAAGATGATGCATTGCAGCATTTCCCCATGGATGACATCACTGTGCCTTTGACGCAAGTGAGCTGCACATTCCCATGGGGAATAGCACACTCATGGTGGCGCACGGTATTGTTTCTCCTGTGGCCCCTAACAAGACACCAAGAAGCCATGGGAATCCAATTCCTCCTGGATATTATAGTGTCTCGGTGGATAGAGTTATCAAAGAATACAGGGAAGTGGCTCTTGGCTTTCCTAGAGGTGATGGGGAGAAGACCCTAGGATAAGCAGAGCATTCATTCGTTATATGGTGCAAGCGCTACATCATTATTCCTGGTGTAGCGGCTAGGGTACCGTCGCCTCCTCCTCAACTACCTCATGATAGGTGCGGATGAATGTGAATGAAATAGTTTTTTAATAATCATTCTCAATTATTTGCTTCTCGTGTACAACCATTTACACACAATCATTTTTGTACTCACAGGTCGCCCAACTTGAGTCTAGTTCTTCCATCCCATGATGATCATTAGAGTGCTCTGGATGATGATGATGCTCTGGACTGATGATGATGCGTTACATGGCACGGTTGCATCTCCATCTCCATCTCCTCCAAGGCGGTCTCCCCCCCTCCTCCTCCCGCACCATAGAGGCACCATAAGAGGCCCCTACCCCCGGTGAAGTCCCTATTGAAGAAGAAATCCTGCCATCATAAAACAAAGTCCCCGGAGAAGCTACCCTACGAGAAGTCTGAAGAGGAATCAAAAGCGGTGGCACAAAAAGATTTGGATAACTTGTGGCAAAGTGGAGCAGAATCAATAGCAAAGAAGAAGGAACTTATGAAAAACCCACCAAAGCCGCACTACATAGCTCAACGAGAACTAAGGAAAAGAGACAGTGAAGTGGAGAAAAAGTGGCATGAGGCATGTAATCCCCCGCCATTATTGGACTATGAATGCTCTCTTGACAAGTCATATAAGGCGTCGCTGAAAGCAAAGAGAGCAGGGAAAGATGTTGCATAGCTCGAGCAGCAATCTAAGCAATCTATCGACCCGCTAGTTGTTGACGATGATTGTACAAACGCACAAGGTGGTCCAATCGATATACTCCAAGACTTCATGGACACAATAGGTCTCGTACCTCAACAACTCATTGGGGGAGGATCGATACCAACAACCAAATTTGATATTTACCCGACCTATGTGTATGGCAGGAGTCTTGTCAACCCTAAGTCCTATTCATCACTGGGTACGCAAATGTTCTTGTTAAACAAGTAGTACTTAAATGCGTGTGCGAAGGAAGGGGCATGGCTTCTTGCCAGAGTTAGACTAGAGCATTACTTCAATGGCTGTGACATTGTACATATTGAGTTCAATGAATTGCACCAACTATTAAACCGGAACGCTCTCGATAAATCTCTCCTCAGCTGCTGGAGTTTGTAAGTGATTCTTTCTAACATTGAAAGTAACTTGCATGTTAGTTCATTGTCTATATATAGTTATCCTCACACTATATATATTCTTTTGTACTATATAAATGCAGATATGAGATGCTAAAACTAAAAAAAAGTTAACAGATGTTGGTTTTATGGATCCGAATCGCACATTCAAAGACACGGTTACTCCATATGATAGATGGTGAACTCAAGTGGAGAAGAATCTGTTTAGGTTCTTTGATAAGCAACATGACAAGACACTGATACTCTTTCCTTACAACTTCAAGTGAGTGTTAATGTCTCATTTTGTTTTGCTTACTCCATGTTGACTTTAGTTAATGAGTTATGCCTGTGTATAAACATGTACCTTTCACTGGATACTGCTGATCATCGTATGCCTAGGAGTCTTGTAAAGATCTTTGACTCAGCGACAAAACCCCGAGAAGATTACTAAAAAATGATAGATATTCTCCTATAGTAATTTCGGTATCGCACACTGTATACTCTCTTATGCCATTTTATTGATATAACTTCATTTATTTATTTTGTTGGGCAGTGCTTGAAAAAAGTTCGCCTAAAAACACCATTATGGTTAGTGGAAAGTGCCTCTGGATATAGTACAATACCCAGTAAGTACTAGCTAGGTCACCGCATCTTTATTTAGTTCAGTTCATTATTACCATGCTTCATTGGTTGATGATGAATCTTTTTCTCGTCAAGTGGTGTCTGCAGTAGGGTTCAGGAAACAACTTATGTGGATATTACGTCTGTGAGTTCCTCATAGAATACTCAAGGAGAACTCCAGAAGAGATCCTCGAAGTATATACACAATTTATTACCATTGTGTTGATATATATAATTAGATATATATTCATACTTTTCCTTTCATTCGAATTGGAGGTTGAATAGAGGAAGAAAAGGTTCTGCGATGTGACCAGATCAAAACAATTCAAGAGGCATTGTTAGGATTTCTTATGGATTGAGTCATAGATCCCAAAGGCACGTACTACTATGACCCTAAAGAATTATTACCTAGTAACCATATGACTGAAGATTCGGGTTGAATGACATCCCAAGGACATGAGTACAAGGTTTTTGTGACTTTATTATGTATATATTCCATGCACGTACAACTTCTAAAGTATTTGTATATATAGTTTCATACATTTTAGTGTGTTATTTATGTATACTGCTCGAACGGAACCTTACACATACGTATTTATGGACGTATATTAGCTGTGTAGAATTCATATATGAAAAGCTAATCGAAACAAAAAAGAATTGAATTAAAAAGAAACCATAAAATGAAAAGAAAAGAAATGGAAAAAAAGGAACCTTTAGTCCCGGTTGAAAACACCAACCGGTACTAAACGTGCCAGAGCCCCGGGGCAAGGTCTGGGGGATCATTTAGTTCCGGTTGGTAATAGCAACCAGGGCTCAAGGTCCACTTTCAGTCCCGATTCCTAGAACCAGGACTAAAAGGGGGGCCTTTAGTTCCGGATTCGCAATCCCGGTTGGGAAATCGGGACTAAAGGGGGTTTCCCAACCGGGACTGATGCTCAGTCCTGCACTAGTGGGTGGTAAGAGATGGATCCCACTGTCCTTAACATTGTCGAGTCAACCCAAGACCCTACAATGATACCATTATGACGCTGCTGAATCAAGCCACAACATGGTATTAGCATGTCAATGCCAGCTAGTGGCCTAAACCGGTAGCAATATCCCAACTAGAACTGTAGGTTGGTGGCCTAAACTGGAAGCAATATCCCAACTAGAACACAGTCGGTTGGTGGATGTAATTAACCGGGACATTATCGGGTTATGCCTCCACTCGTAACAGTGATAGGTGTCTTAAGTGTTGGGTCTGTCGAATCCACAATCATTAATGGGATCCTAGCCTAACGAGCCATTAGTGAAGATGGATCACTGTCGGCTCCAACATACCCAACAGTCATGTGCCGTTAGGCCGGGATTGCCTGTTCTGTAGCAGTGAACCAATCATTTAGCATTTAGCATTCGCAGAGAAACACTTCCTACGGACGTAGTGATGATATAAAAAACAATATTGTTGTGTATATAATGTCACTGCTAATCTAGAGGTACAGACTCAACAGATCGACTATCATTATTGGTATTATTCTTAGACTACGAATGAACACACACACGACCGACTGCAATAGAAGCAAGCAGCATGCACACTAGCTAGACCAGAGCAACATAGCAATGTATTTGGAAATAAACAACAAATAAATCGATATGGCTGACGGTGAAACATTCTGGCTTCCGGATCCCACCCAGGCATCGTACCTTTCTTGCCCTGGTATTCTTGTTCCCGCTTTTGGTCGTCCAGATCGTCGTCCCCTTGTTCTTTGTCTGGCATCTGAAGCTTGTCTGCCAAGGTCTTGCCCCCCTGGAGCGAGATGAGGAGCCAGACGTAGGAGAGGAACTCCCCGCCTTCTCCCAAGCTCTTGGCGTGCAGGTAGCCCCTGCACATGCTGGCGGAGTAGCACAGCATGCCCACCCACACTAGGTGCATCAAATGCCAACGGTCATTTTCGTCCTCGATGTCGAGCAGCTCCTTTGCGAGGCTGCAAGCGTCGTCGATGACGCTATATGCCTCTTTTTCTTTGAGGCTGGCTGCTTTTTCCCTGATATTGTCTAGGAGGATTTCATCGGAGAGTGGTTGCTTTTGCTTCTTCTCCTTTTCTGTCTTTTCTTTGCTGGCCTGGGTGATGATGCAATCCATCTGCTTGGTGGCTTCAGTGAACAGATCCCGCCGGTTGCCGGTCATCAGCATGTCGGGTCTAAACATGAGGAGGTAGGCCATGTAGTTGGATATTGCCTCTGTGCACACCTCACGAAGCACCTCGCCATGCGGAGGCCTGCACCTTAAGTGCCTCGGAGGCTTGCTGCGGAAGCAGAGGTCGGTGGCGATGTGCCAGATGAGTACGCTTGCGTCGAATGGCGTCTTACGAAGGCTTCGCCATATCACCACGTTGGACATCTTCAGCAGATCTTCAGTCGCCGAAGAAATATCAATGTTGGCCACCTTCTTCGGCTGATCCATCTTCTTGGAGTAATATTTCGTCTTGAGCAGCCTCTCCGGTTGGTCATCCCAGTAGTCCGTCTTGGTGAAGCTTCTGTAACTGGAGAGGTCAGCGTTTTTACTTTTTCTGAAAACCTTCACCAATTGATAGGTGATAGCATCCGAGACCGTGCGGTACAGGCTACTACGATCACTAGCTTCCTCCGGCCTGTAACCAAACCGCCAGGCATAGTTGAGGAGGGACCCGGTGACTGGACTTCTCGCCGTCCGGACAACCGAGTCGATGAGGTTATGCCCCGGAAGGTTCTCGCACAATGCTGCGAGTTTTGTTCTGGACATGAGCTTGTACATGAGCTCACTGATGAGCAGCCCAAAGACATCCAGCACCGCGGTGAAGCACAGGAGGATGTATGTCAGCAATAGGCAGGAAGTGGAAGCAGTTGGGGAGAAGATCAGACGAGTAGCACAGAAATCAGGCGAGAAGGGAAGGCCGGAAGGAGAAGTGCTTAGAGTTTAGAGTCTGTTTACAAGATTCATCATGATCCTCTCTCTCGCTCCTCGCGTCTCTTTTACATGGCTTACGCCCGAATGTGCTCGTAGGCACGGTCACACCCAGTCCACGCCAGACAGACGCATGTTGGGCCGGCAAACTCGTTTCCCAGTCCATGGCACCTGGGCCGCTTCTTCTGAAGTCTGCACCGTAGATGGGCCGCTAACATCCCCCTGTCCTTGGAAACCTGCTTGTCCCCATGCAGGAGCTCTGGGAAATGCTTGACGAAGCTGCAGCAAATTCTCCCAAGTTGCCATGTCCGACGGCCCGCCAGACCATAGAATGAGGCCTTGTTCCACCGAACCATTAGCAGTAGGCATGACCCGATGCTGCAAAACCTTCATAGGGACCCGAGGCAACTCAATATCAGCTGGTAGAGAAGGAGATACCTGGGCAGGAGGGAGAACTGCAGCCTTCAATTGGGACACATGAAACACCAGGTGGATTGCAGCAGAACTAGGCAAAAGCAACTTATAAGCCACCTGACCAATGCGTTGTAGGATCTGGAATGGACCATAAAACTTGAAAGACAACTTCTGATTAGCTCGAGGGGCCAGCGAAGACTGAACATAAGGTTGCAACTTGACAAACACCATATCACCAACACTGAATTGTCGTTCAGATCTCTTCTTGTCAGCTTGATGCTTCATACGTTGTTTGGCTCGGGCTAAGTGCTGACGGATCAGATCAGACATAACTTGGCGAGCTTGAAGCCAAGATGACAGTTCAGGTACAGCCACATCTTCCAGGACAGAGATGCCAAAATGCCGAGGTGGATAGCCATAAAGAGCCTCAAAAGGAGAACAACCGAGAGCAGAGTGAGAGGAAGCATTGTACCAGAATTCGGCCAAAGCAATCCAAGAAGACCATTTGGTCGGGCATGCATTGACAAAGCAACGTAAGAAGGTCTCCAGGGTCTGATTGAGGCGCTCAGTCTGACCATCAGACTGTGGGTGGTAACTGGAGCTCATCTGCAAGGAAACATCGGCCAAACGGAAGAGCTCACGCCAAAATTGACTTGTAAAAATACGATCCCGATCAGAGATAATAGCAGTGGGCAGACCGTGCAGGCGATAAACATTGTTGAGAAAGAGCTTGGCTACCACAGCAACTGTAAACGGATGGAGCAAGGGTAGGAAATGGCCATACTTGGTGAAGGAATCTACCACCACGAGAAGACAGTTAACATTACCAGAGCGGGGCAGTCCCTCAATGAAATCCAGAGATATGGTGTGCCAAGCAGCGACAGGAACTGGCAGAGGTTGAAGAAGACCAGGCAACTGACTTCGATCTGGCTTAGCTTGCTGGCAAGTAATACAAGTGTGAACGAATTCTCATGTAGCTGATTTCATGCCACGCCACTGAAATAGCTGCTTCAACCGAGTATAGGTTGTTGGAAATCTAGAATGACCCCCCAAAGCACTGGCATGGATGGCCTGGAGAATTCTGTGCTATAGTGGCTTGTTGTCCCCAATCCAAATACGTGGTCCTTGACGTAGGACACCGTCTCGTAGGGAAAAACCCGGTATAGCTGCAGAATCAATAGTGAGTTTGGCTATCATCTCGGATGAGATAGGATCATCTGCATAACCTAACACCACCTCATGGATCCAAGTAGGGGCAACCACAGAAATAGCGGCACATGAGGAATCATGGAAGCTCTTTCGAGACAAGGCATCGGCGACAAGGTTGGCAGCACCCGGCTTGTATACAATGCGGAACTAGAGACCAACACTACTACAGGAATCAATTTGCGCAGCGTGGCCAAAATACGCTCCGTGGCGGGCACCTTTTTTGTCCACCACGGTTAACCGGTGGCCGGCCAGCGAGGCCGGCCACCGGGGCGCCTGCTGCGGGAAATTGGTTTACCGCGGCGGGCAACCTTACCTGCCCGCCGTAGGAAATAGTTATTTACCGCGGCGGGCGGTATGAATCGCCCGCCGCGGTTAATACGGTTTACCATGGCGGGCTCTTTAAACTGCCCGCCGTGGTAAAGAGTTGATTTACCGAGGTGGGCGTTTTATGTTGCCCGCCGTGGTAAAGCCTGTACGAATACAGAGCACAGACCCTCCATCTTCTCCACGGGTCTTCCTCTCTCAAAACTCATGGGGGGAGGCTTTGCCCTAAAATTTGAGGAAACTTTTGATTTGAGTTGAAGGGCTTGGATTTGAGGGAGGAGGACATCATAATAGGTTCATAAAGGCTCTCCCTCTCTCCTTCCATCCTCTCTCTCTATTTCCATCACCTAGAGTTCTCTTTAGATCTAGATCTAGATCTAGATCAATTTTAATGGAAAAAATGATGTCATGTATTTCTTTAACTTTAGATTCATCATAGATGCATGCTTCATCTTTCACATCGTTATTTCCTCTCTTTTTCATGATTTTGGACGTAAAAATCATCAATTTCTCCTAATTCTTCTTTATTTAATGTTGATTGTGATGGATAATGTTTGTAGATATGATGGATAGATCGGAATGGATGTACCAGATCGATAGAGTGAATGATCTGCGGTACCTCTTTGAATTAAGTAAGTTTATTGCGGCTGGTAAAGCTCACCGTGAGAGACTGAAGCGGATGACAACCATATGTCCATGTTCTCGTTGCAAGAACCTGAAAGCCCACCGAGATAGCGAGGTGCAAACTCATTTGATCATGTATGGTTTCATCGAGGGCTACATAGTCTGGACATTTCACGGCGAAAGAGTTGGTGCGAGTGGCGGTGCATCTGGAGTGAGCTCTTCGACGCCGACGACGACAGCACCACCGGTGAATAAAGATCCTTCCGCAGCAGCTGCGCCAGCCGACAGTGACAACAGTTGTCGTGATTACATCACAGTGGGAGACAAGGAGGTTTCATCTCTGGTACATGGAAGCGGCAAAAGCTGGCCTACATGGTTTTCTAGTCAAGGTTGTGGCGGAGTACTTCCACTTGCCCGGCAACGATGTAGAACTCCCCGTGGACTTCCACGACATGTACAGACTACTACGGGAACAAGACATTGACATCGCCCAAGTCACCTTGTTCTCTATGTAAGTGATGAATTGCGAGTTTCACATATTACCTGCCTTTAAATCGGTCAAGACTACTTATATATGCCATGATGGCTTGTCCTTGTAGGTTGATGGCCTATATATCCAAGGAACTAAAACTTGATGTTATCTATCTATCTCCAATGCATATTGCTCAAAGAGTCATCATTGGTTACCACCTAGATGACAATCATCCAACCATGAAAGACTTGACCAAGCGACAGAGAGAGACGCACAGGAAGAAACTGATGGACAATGAGAAGTTGAACATTTCAAGGTACATAGTAGGAGCAATGAAGAAGATCAGGAGAAATGGGTGTATCGTAGCTGCCTACCACTTTGGGTAAGTCGAAGACATGCCTGTAGAGATAAGTGGGTAGCTAGCTAGTATTATTATTTCTCATTGTAACCTGTATTTTGTTTCAATGGCGCAGCCAAGGCCTCGAGGGTCACTAGGTTGCATTTATCATCTACCCTCAGGATGGCAGGGCCTGCGTATTTGATTCGTTGAGAATGCCAAACTTAAAAGGGTACAAGGCCTTTGAAGATTGCCTCAGAGTGTAAGTGACTGAACTGTCTTCTCATATGCGTTCTAATGCCCTGCCTAATTCTAGTACATTTCGTACAGCGCTTATAAGGAGTACGTGAAGGATCCTGAATGCTATGATCAAAGAACAGAGAATTTTAAGGCTAAGCATAAGAACCGCATCAAAATTAGACATAACTTTCCGGTAAATATTTGAAAGGTTTAATTGTGCTTTCTGTTCATAAGTGTTCTAATACCTGTATTCTAATGCTTGTGTATCGATCATGCAGTGTGCCAAACAACCGGTAGAATCACAAACCTGTGGCTTCTACGTCTGTGAGTACCTGAGGGAGTGCAAGCAGTACAGCAGCAGTTGGAGGGTGCTCAAGAATGGATTGAACTGGTGGAGAGACGTGCAGAGCACCCAACACTCCTTCAAGCAGACAAAGGCGGACATATGTAAGTTTGTCTTAGACAAATGCGTGCTTGAAGGGAGCACGTTCTTCAATGAGAACAGCCAGCTAGCGATTTTACCGGAGTATGAGAGGCTGAGGAAATGGCCCACGATGATGCGTCCGCAAGATTACTCCTTAGGGCATGTATAACGACTTTAATATGTAAATGTAATGAATTAATGATGACAAGAACGACTAAGTGAATGTATATATATGTATATTATCTCATGTGTAATGCCTGCATACTTTTTAAGTTTAATCTGTGAAATCTGGATGTGATTTGAATTTGAATTTGAATTTGAATTTAATTATATGCCTGCTGTATTTTTTTTAATTCAGGAAATAATTTACCGAGGCGGGCAAATAATAATGCCCGCCACGGCTAACGAACATAACCGCGGCGGGCAGTGTAACGTGTCCGCCGCGGTAAAATAATTTACCGCGGCGGGCGGTTCAACGTGACCGCCGTGGTAAAAGTATATTTACCGCGGCGGTCACATTACACCGCCCGCCGCGGTAAATCGGTTAACCGCGGCGGGCAAAGCCGCCCGCCGCGGTTAAGCCACGATTTACCGTGGCCTCTAGGCCGTGGCGGACGGCTTTGCCCGCCGCGGAAAATAAAAAACGCCCGCCTCCATTAAAGTTTGTGTAGTAGTGCAATGAGATAAGAAAAGAGCTTCTGCTGCCATGACGTATGCAAACGCTGGTCAGTAAGCTGCGCAAGGCTTTGCTGATCAGTGAAAATAGTGAATTCAGCATGTTGTAGATAAGATCGCCAGTGCTGAACTGCCATCAACACAGCCATGTATTCCTTTTCATAAGTACTGAGGCCATGAGAACGGGTCCCAAGGCCTTGCTGAAAAACGCCAAAGGATGACCCTGCTGAGTAAGAACAGCACCAACACCACTAGCACTAGCATCTGTCTCAATGCTAAATGGCTTGGAGAAATCAGGCAAAGCAAGAACTGGTGAACAACTCAGGGCTTGCTTGAGAGCTTGGAATGACTGATCATGAGAAGCAGTCCAGGTAAACAAGGTGTTCTTCTTGAGCAGCTCAGTCAACAGTTTTGCAATAACACCAAAATGGCGGACAAATTTTCTGTAATACCCTGCTAAACCCAAGAAACTGCGCAACTCCTTTACTGACTAGGGAGTACGCCAATTGACTACAACCTCTACTTTCTGAGGATCAGTGGTAACCCCAGCTGGAGTAATGACATGGCCGAGATAGGCAATACGTTGCTTGGCGAACTCACATTTACACTACGTAGAAAAACGTTTTTAGGGGCGGCAGGTAACCGTTTGTAAGGGCGGTTTTGCCAGCCGCCCCTATGAAAGGGTGGCTACAAATCATGCATTTGTAGGAGCGGTTCCAAAACCGCCCCTACAAATCAATTTGTAGGGGCGGCTGATGTTACCAGCCGCCCCTACAAATCTATTTGTAGGGGCGGTTGGTACTATAGCCGCCCCTACAAATCAATTTATAAGGGCGGTCTGGGAACATCAGCCGCCCCTGCAAATCAATTTGTAGGGGCAGCTACAGTAACAACCGCCCCTACAAATCAATTTTTTGCAAAAAAAATTAAATTTACAATTCAAATTCGACCAGAACATATATTTTCCATCATAACTTATCTTCTTCTCCGATTGTACTCAAACTCAACGACAATACACATTTATTTATACTAGATTATAACAAATATTCCATGACATGTCTTCCAAATGCGAATTGTAGTAATACATATCAAATCAAATCTAAAAAATATCAACTCAACTAAAAAATGCTAACTAGTATGCTCATCTCTCTTCCTCTACAAGTCAACAGGTTTCCTCCCATTCCTGAGCAATAATCCCACACTTGCTGGAATCTAATCAGTCATAAGTTTGCTGGAATCACCCATATCTGAGCATTTACACTATGGAAAAAAGCATGTTGCACATCTTGTATCCTTATTCACAAATAAAAAAATAATAAATCTCTAATTATGCTCCTCAGCCAGCAAACAACCAACATATCAAATAATGTTAGCAACATCTCCCACAGAATGGATCAGAAATGACTACCATCCTCCCACAATCAAGAAACCGATGCACCTTAATAATTGTAATAATCCTGCAGGAATTGAGCTCCCATCCCAACCTGCATGCTTCTCACCCCGAAGCTAGCCAACACAGTAGGTCACAGGACGATGCACCATGGATAGGAGGACTGTGTGGAGTCACAAGTTCTTCCAAATGACAAGTGTGGTCCGGACTCCAGATCCATGGCCACATACCCCATGAGTGAATTTTTTATGGTTTTTGAAAATGAGAGCGGGAGGATTAGTTTGCATCAAATTAAAGATTTTCTACTTTTTGGGAAGGTAGATATATTATGTCTTTATATAGATAAAGCAGCGGATAGTTTTCATTGATATAAGGAATTTACTGAAGCAATATAAATGACCCAAAGCTAATTGACTATACTGGACAACTTATAAAAAGGAACTCAGGTTTAGGATATCAAGGAAACCATCCTGCTTTGCCCTTACCTTCACCTTCTGCCCAACCATTGCCTGAGATCTGTGTTTCAGAGAAAAGGGAGGACAAATGCAGGCCAAATGATCATATATAGTGCAGTGCAGCTGCTGGAAAAAATGATTAATCTTTTTTACATAACCCATGACGTCGATGAACAGGAAAAAAATTGGTTCAGAAAAAATTAATGACAGCTAAGTGGTGGTGTGTTTATCAGCTACAGGCATGCATTTAAAAAGCACTAAATTTGTATTACCTTTCGGACCAAGGCCACATTTCCCATCAGCAGCGTATATACTCTACTCCAGTAGCATTCCTTTAATCTGCAAGGAAAATGAAGCTTCAGATAATACTTCAAGCAAGGATTATGATTCAAATGATGCTCAATTAAGTTGGAAGTGGTAGATGAGCTGTCCATTAACTGACTATAAGAGGCAATGGATTCAAAGGGACATCTACATGAAGTTTTAACCCAAATCAGAAAACCATGATTCGCTAATGTATTAATCCAAACCGTAGACCCATGAGTCAGTTCCAAAAATAAGTAGACAGGTAAGAGGTAAGATCTACGGACCTCCTAGAAAGAGCTAAGAAAATCCCCAACTCATAACTAATGAATTGTCAAATAACACATTTTCAGCTCAGATCCCCCCCTCCTTCCTTGCTTTCTCCCCTCCCTTCCTAGTCTTGCTGCCGCTACAATCAACCAATGAGAGGAAAGCTTGTTGCACGAAGCCACCGAAGGCGAGCAGAAATCGGTGGCTTACCATGTAGTGTCCCAAGCAGATGGACAACTTACCGATAGGGACGGGTGCTGCCATCGCGTTGCCTTTGGGTTCTACTAGCACCGCCGCGGTCAAGGTCGAGCCATGCCGCCTCCGCATTCACGCACCGCCGCAGTCGCTGCTGGGACCGTGGGCCGCGGTGCCGCGCGCCCCCGCGATAGGTGTATTTTGCAATCTGCAATAGAGCTAAGCATTATACGATATATGCAGATAAAAGGATGAAATGTCTAGTTGATAAAGAGCTTGTAAACATTGTGATCATCAATCTCGGGAAATATGAAACATTGTCAGCCTGCTGTTAGCAACAAGGCAAGGCAAGGAACGGGACTTGGTCGGAGACGACTGAGGCCAGCCATGGCGACTCGCAGCCACCGCCCGGATCTGGCCCCCTCGTTGCGCCAAGGGGAGGGAGGGGTGCCGCCGTGCCAAGGGGAGGGAGGAGCGCCGCCACCGTCACAGGGGAGAGGGAGAGAGGTCACCGCTGCTGCTCCGGATCTGGGCCAGCCCACTGTTGTTGTTGCTCCGCCCGCCACCGAATCCTGGGAGATGGAAGAGGCGCCGCCATCGATGGGGATAGGCCACCGCCGCCGCTGCTCCAGATCTGGGCCAGCCCACTGCTGCTGCTCCGCCTGCCACCCGATCCGGGGAGAGGGAGAGGCGCTGCCGTCGCCGGGGAGATAGAGAGGCGCCGCTGTCGCTACTGAGAGGCAGAGAGAGTCCGCCACTGTCACCGGGGAGAGGGAGGAGTCACCACCGGCTGTGGAGAGGGTGAGGGAGAGGGAGAGGGAGGGAGTGGGGGGATGGGGGAGGGACATGGTGTCGCCGCGTCGAGCTGGGGATAGGCGCGTCGGGGCTGAGGAGAAATGGGAAGGGAGAGATGAGGAGCGCCGGATCCTTCGCTGGATCTGTCGCGTGGGGGAGATGAGGAAGACGAGAGGGGAGGGGACGGAAGGCGGCTGCTGAGAGGAGCGGCTTAGGGTTTGGGTGTTATTTTTATAGTCCAGTGATTTGCAGGGGCGGCTGGTGATTGAGCCGCCCCTACAAATAATAACATCGAGGGCGGCTGGTGAGTGAGCCGCCCCTACAAATCAGATCTATTTGTAGGGGCGGCTCGTATCACCAGCCGCCCCTGCTGTTCTATTTGTAGGGGCGGCTGGTCTCTGGGCTCCCAAGCATGGCACTGTAGGGGTGGCTCCATCACCAGCCGCCCCTACAAAAAATTTGTTCCGTTGCTGTAAATCGTTTTTCACGTAGTGTTAGATAGTTTGATCTTCCAGTCATGAACTTGAAGCTGCTGAAAAACCAACTAAAGGTGGTGAAGGTGTTCCTCATAAGATGGACTGAAGATCAAGATATCATCGAAGAAAACCAAAACAAATTTCTGAAGAAAAGGAGCCAAAGTGGAATTCATAGCATCTTGAAATGTTCCAGGTGCTCCTGTAAGACCAAATAGCATAACTCTGAACTCAAACTGTCCAAAATGAGTTTGAAATGTGGTTTTGAACTCTTCACTGGGCTTCAACCGAATCTGATGAAAACCCAAGCGCAAATCGAGTTTAGAGAACCAACAGGCTCCAACCAACTCATCTAGCAGCTCATCAATTATGGGAACTGGGTATTTGCCTTTGGCTGTGATAGCATTCAACTGCCGATAATCGACACAAAACCTCCATGTGTTGTCCTTTTTTCTGACCAATAGTACAGCCGAAGAGAATGGGCTGGTACTCTTTTGAATAATACCTGCGGCCAACATCTCCTTGACTTGTTTCTCCACTACCTCATCCTTGATAGCTGGGGAGAAACGGTAAGGACGAGAAGGGAACGGGGCTGCACCATGCACAAGGGGAATGGCATGATCACATGTGCCAGAAGGAGTCAACTGATTGGGCGGAGCAAACAACCCGGAGAAGTCTTGTATTAGTTGCTGCACTTCGACAGGGTAAGTTGGAGACTCAGAAAACCGCTGATGATCAAGAGAGAATAACTGCAAAACTGCACCAGCTGACAAATCCGGCAAAATACCAACTAACTGAACAGTACTGCCCTGATGTTGGAGCTGAATCCATTTTTGACCCCAATGGACGGCCATCGAACTATGGGCTTCCAACCAATCCAAACCCAAAATCATATCATAAGAGGTCAATGGAAGAATCTTCAAGTCTAAAGAAAACTGACAACCTTGGATAGACCAACTGGCATCAGGGATGTGTGAAGCACAAGTGAGTACCTGCCCATTTGCGACCTGGACTAACAAGGGAGGAGATAACTGCTGCAGAGTTGGAAAGGCCGAAGCAACAGCCGAGCTGATAAAGGTGTGAGAACTTCCAGAATCAAGCAGAATTTTAACATGCTGATCACCCAAGAGCCCCCAAAAACACATAGTGCGCGGTTGAACCATACCAGTTACTGCTACCACTGATAAAGAGAGGAACAACTGATCTGGCTCCGCTTCCTGAACTGAATCTGCAGCTTCAATAGGAGTGGTGTCCCGAAAAACATCCAACAGCTCTTGGACGACATGTAGTTGGACTGCAGCAGGGCATTGATGATCACGACTCCATTTGCCACCACATCTCATGCAGAGGCCTTGAGCACACCGGGTCGCGCGAAGAGCGGACCAGCGCTCATCCAAGGTCGGCCCACGCCCAGCGTCCACCACCGGCTTCACCTCTGCAGCCGGCAGGGCAAGACCGGGAGGCGGTGGAGGTAGTGGAAGCACCCGCGGAGCGTACGGGCGGGGCCCCGCCAGAGGTTCCGCACGGCGGAAGTCCCTCTTCTTGGCTGGATCAGCCACCTCTTCCTGCAATTTAGCAAGAAGGCAAGCAGTATCCAAATTTTGGGGGCGATGCAAAGCCACTGCAGCTTGAATATAATCTTTCAAACCATCAACAAATCGCATAGCATAATAGAGAGGGTCTGTGGTACCACGATAAGCTGATAAATCATCAACGATAGCAACAAATTGGTCTATGTACTCCTGAACAGAACTAGTTTGACGGATTTGGAATAGTTGTCTAAGCAAAAGCTCATGCTCATCCTGGCCAAAACGATCAAGGATCAAGCGAGTAAAGACAGGCCAAGTAGCGGACTGGAGCTGGGATTCAACAGAAGGGTACCAACGCTTAGCAGCGTGCATGAAATGCATTTTAGCGACCCTAACCCACATGTGAGGTTCAATACCATCTAGATCAAAGTAATCCTTGCATTGACTAAGCCAGTATTTAGGTTGGGATCTGTCAAACTTAGGAAAATCAAATTTAGGAAGTTTTGGTGTCTGGAACCCATTATGCCCCACCCTAGTGGTACCACTATGCACTCCCGGATCATCAGTAGACTGGAAAATAGATCTCGGAGAGGGAGGATTAGGGAATGGTGGCATACCCTTGACCGGGGAATTAATCAGGGTAGAAACTACCCCAAATCCACTCTCCCGGTGGTGATTGTCGACGCCGGGCCCATTGGGTAGATTAGCTGGAGCGTTGATGAAGGGATGCTCGATAGCTGACGGGGCGGCGGCGAAGATCCCCGGCGTAGTAGCCGGTTGCTCCAAAATCGCCCACTCCCAGTTGCGAGAGATCTTCGACACCTCCAACTTGGACTTCGAGATGTCGAGCTTCATGTCATCAACGAGACCTTCAATCGACGGCCGCCACTCATCGAGCGATGCGGTGACCTTCTCCAGAGCTGCCATGCGCCCCTCCTGCGCCTGCTCGAAGACCCAGATCTGGTGAGAGAGGCGCGTCTCCTGATCCGCAAAACGTGAATCACACTTCTGGTCATGCTCATTGAAGCGGCGGTTGAGCTCGTCGAGGATGAGTTTCGTCTCCGGATTCATGATTCCTAGGCGGTGCTGTCGTCGGGTGAAGTGGTCGTGGGCTAAGGGTTGGGACGGATCCAGATCTACCTCAACCACAAGTTGATTTAAGCGGAGAAGGGAATTACGGCGACTAAATTCCTAGCAGCAGCTCACTGCTAGAAACTAGATAGAGCCAACCGGATCACTTTCTCAAATCAACCGATGGATGAAAAGCGGATCGATGCGGAAACCCCAAAATCGGTGTCTCTGATACCAATTGTCAGCAATAGGCAGGAAGTGGAAGCAGTTGGGGAGAAGATCAAACGAGCAGCACAGAAATCAGGCGAGAAGGGAAGGCCGGAAGGAGATTTGCTTAGAGTTTAGAGTCTGTTTACAAGATTCATCATGATCCTCTCTCTCGCTCCTCGCGTCTCTTTTACATGGCTTACGCCCGAATGTGCTCGCAGGCATGGTCACACCCAGTCCACGCTAGACAGACGCATGTTGGGCCGGCGAACTCGTTTCCCAGTCCGTGGCACCTGGGCCGCTTCTTCTGAAGTCTGCACCGTAGATGGGCCGCTAACAATGTACGTCGTCTTCACGTCAGTGGCGCCGTACCCATGCTTGCTGCTCGCCGCGAAGAGCATGATGGCGGCGATGTACAGCGACGGGACCAGCATCACGTGGCAGACTAGGTAGGCCGGTGTGAAGATCACGTCGCTCTGGTGTAGATGAGCCCGAACGCCTGACGAAGCATGGGCTTGAGCGTCTCGTCTTTCTCTAACTTGAGAGGCTCCAGGATCTTCTTCTCGTGATCACCACCACCACCACCCTCACCCTTGCTCCGAGCCTGTAGGGTGACCTCGGCAGCGAACAGCGACAGGTCCGAGAGGATCATCTGGACCTGGTCGCCCTGCGACAGGATCGGCACATCGTCTTCCGGCAGCTTTGTCCAGCACTTGTACCTGTTGCCGAGCTCGGTGAAGCACCAGTCCCGCCCACCGGGGCTCTCCCTCTTCCCTTTCATCACGGACCACATGGCCACCAGCCGCTTGATGCTGGCCCTCCGCAGAGCCCACGGCTTCTCGATGAAGCTGGTGATGCCGATGACGAACAGCAGGATTGCCGACAGCAGCAGCTTCCGGTCGCACGAGTCCGGCCACGACTTGTAGAAGGAGTACACGGCGACCTTGACCTGGGACACCATGGTCACGGTATGCCGCGTCCACAGCTCGTTGTCTTCGATGGTGTAGGCGGTGATCTCCTCCCGTCCACCTAGGTAGACGAGGATGAGAGGCGCCCACAGGACCTCCAGGGAGCTTCCTTTGTTCCCGTAGTCACAGCAGCTGCAGCTGCTGCTGATGCTGCTCGCCTTGGAATGGCGATTGAAGAGGGTGGCGAGCGCGTAGATCGCCAGAGCATCGGCGCTCAGGTACGCCACCCAGATGGAGAATCTGAACAAGCGAGGGATTGTGTAGTTGCACATGGGGGCTGCCAGCAGCAGGAACCACTGGAGATCCAGGCTGCCGAGGACGAGGATGCGCAGCTGCCACTCGTCCCACCATTGCACAGCTCTCAAGATGTCAATCATGTTTCTCGGATCTACCCAAGTAGCAGCTTAATTGTTAGCTCTTGATGTGTCTATGTCTAGTTTTGAGAGTGTCACTACCACCACTCAAGTCTGTCTTTTCTTTTTTGGTGTTTGTGTATCACTGCCCCTGATGTTACACCTATACCGATCACTAGTGTTTATAATGCATGCGTGTTGGGTGTTGCCTTACAATGCAATAATGTGTGCCTTCCATTAAACAGTGGAACAAACATTTAAATATCCCTACTTTATTTCTATTATTAGTATCACACGCTTTGTCAAAAACAAAAGTAAAAAAGAAAAGAAAAGAAGAAAAGAGAAAAGCGGTCACACTCTCTAGTAGCTACTACAACTTTGTTTCTATGTGTTGCTTCTTGCTGCCCAGCGCTTTGATGTCCGTGGCAATATTCCAAAGTGCTAACGCGTATTAGAGACGAAATATACCTGCTTTGTTGTCAGTTATTCCTGTCTCTGAACTTTCCCGCCTTTGATGTTCCCCTCCTTTCGTGATGGTCACAGTATTAATCGTCCAACCGCGCACCACAACTGCTGGTAGATCGATCTGCATGCAAGGCTTGTTTGGATGGAAACTAAACAGGGCAGGCGTTGCCTTGCCTTGCCTAGCCAGGTAAAATTTTGGGCCACTATCGTCCAAACAACCCGCAATGTCTTCAATTCAACAGTCGAAAGCAAGTGCTCCAATTCTAATTCGATATAGTGTAGCCCTTCCAAAACTTCAGAGACAAAAAACCAAAGAAGGCTAAGCGAAATCCCTGAGATATATGGTTTAATCCTTAACGTGACTCTTCTGAGTTTTCTTGTGTAAAACCGCATGCGTTCTCCTTAAGCGAAATAGCTGTGCCCGTGCTGAATTTTTCAAAAGAAATAGGATCTATACAAAGATTAAAGTGGAAAACTCTTTGCATTCGCTGCCCTTTGCGTGTCATGGTGATATTCTAAGTTCTCACATGTTACAGATGCCCTGCTTTAATTTACTTTTGCTTCTTTAATAAACTAACATTGTCAATGTGGGAGGCTATCTGTTGTTGGTTCGTCAGCACTGTGAGTACTTAGAATGTTAAGAACCAATTCCCTCAGTGCCATTAGAAATTTTATGATTTTTCTGTGTGCCATTAAAATTGCTGAATTTTCTTATCAGCCATTGCTGAATTTTACTCCCATATTTAAAGATATATAACCGTTTGCACGATCCAGCAAGTGCGGCCTGCCCAGTCCAAATTTTCATTTCGTGGCAGTAGCTGAAGGATCACATCACATGAATTAATATTGGATATGCCATTGCCACGTGTTTGCCAGAGTAATTCAATTCCCTGTTGAGCAAATCATTCCTTGTGAGCACGCGCGCGTATATCCTTTCTTGTAGCTGTCTAGCCATTCGATACACCTTTGACAAACTTAAAATTCTATCTTGCTCTGATGCTCTCCTTGTTAGTGTAATCTCTATACTCTACAGCCAAAAGTAATTTATTTGCCATCGACTCCACCAATAATATATATAGAGTGAAATACACTGGCGGCCCTTTAACTTGTCGGCCTATGTCAGTCCGGTCCACGAACTTGCAAACGCGGAAAATGAGCCCCAGAACTTCTCAAGTTGTTCACCGCAGGTCCATTTCCCATCCGGCGCGGCCTCCAGGTGACGTGGCAGTGTTAGCGTGGCGGACGAAGCACGTGAGCCATCGCCACGCCATCGCCACGTCACCTCGCCACGCCGCGCCCGCCGCCGCCTTGGGAGGGAAGGGGAGAGAGGAAGGGGAGGGAGGGCGGAGGACGAGGAGGACGAGGAGGAGGAGGAGGAGGAGGAGGGCGCCTGACGCTGCCGCCGCACCGGTCGCCGCTGGCGCCGTCGCCCGTAGCGTCGGGAGAACGAGGGAGAGAAAGCGAAGAGAGAGAGAGAGAGGAGGGGGTGAAAGAATCTGGAACGCGAAGCTAAAGTTGCTGCATATATTTGCATGTGTGGATTCTGATGGGAAGCGGGAGAAGGAGAGGATAAGGGGGAGAAGCCAACCAGAAGCAGCAGAATCGGCTGCCATCGAGAATCCGCTTCGAGCGATCTGGGCCGTCGAACGCGAGATCGGACGGGCAGGGGAATTCGGGGTGACGTGGGCACCCTGAAAGGCGGCTAAACCAACCTGCTTTGATATATAGAAATGTTGCTTCGATCTTGCTGCCGGGCCCTCTTCCGTGGCAATATTTCAAAGTGCTAACGTATTAGAGAAGAAATATACCTACTTTGTTGTCAGTTATTCCTGTCTCTGAACTTTCCCGCCTTTGATGTTCTTCCTTCCTTTCGTGATGGTCACAGTATTAATTGTCGTCCAACCGCGCGCCACAATTGCACTCTGATATACAGTAATTAATTATTTGACCAACAGATCGATCTAACAGCAGTCAACTTATATGCTTACAGTTTTCCCTTGTAATACAGTATTGCATGCAAGGCTTGTTTGGATGGAAACTAAACAGGGCAGACATTGCCTTTCCTGGCCAGGTAAAATTTTGGGCCACTATCCAAACAACCCTGCAATGTCTTCAATTCAACAGTGGAAAGAAGAATATTAGTCATGCAAAGACTGCAATTTAGTTAACAGTCGAACCGACATTAATTCAGTTCTTCCACTGTTAGAAAATAACATTCTGCTTTAATTTGGTGTGTACTTTAATCATGTGTGGGAATAATGTGACTTTAAAATCATGCATCACACACAATACTCCCTGTGCAATGTCCATGCAAAGACTCTGGTTTAGTTAACAGTCGAACCAATATTCTGTGCTTTGGTGTCACCTTATCATCAAGACAAAACAAGAGAGAGAGAGAGAGAGAGAGAGAGAGAGAGAAAACTACTCTCTAGTGTGCGCTTTGCGTGCTCGTCATAATATTCTATGCCCTACGTGTTAGCCCAATGATGCATGCTCTATATCGCTGCACTGTGCACCATGCATAGTCCCAAAACAGCAACTAGCTAGGCCTGTGTAAATGGCATGGCAACCAAGATGGGGAAGGAGGGCACAATCTTTATTCAGCGCATGTTTTCTAACTATGACTCCGATTAGTTTCCTTGCATAACTGATTGAATTTTCTTTTTCATCCATTAATATATCTTCTAATTTCCTTGTATGTCAGTTTTTAATCTCTCCTTCCTTATACGAATGTCCATAAATATCTCTGATTAGTTCACCCTCTTGATTAATTTCCTTATATATGGCCGATGGACTTCATTCGCTGCTAACATTAGAAGCGAATGAGCGTTCAATAAGGGTCTTGGAAAATAACGCGCGTGGGGTAGTGATTTGGTGTGTGGTGTGACAGAATGGGGTACCGGGAATTAGCAATAAAGTTGTACGGTTTGATGCTGACCTTGACCATGGTGATTTTTGAGGGGCCTACTTACCAATTGACAATTTGACTCATAGTCATATATGAGGAATTGCTAATTGACCTTTTTGTAGCATGTTATTATTTTTACTGACAGGTTGGCAATAAAAAACGTTGAATTACCTGTTGAATGTTTGCCATATAACTCTTTGCCCACTGACAGTTTTAGCGACAGATGTCTTATTACGATAGATTGATGTTGTGGTGTAATGTGTTTAGTATCCCCTTCTCGTTTTTCCCTCCACCATCATTCATTGACTTAGCACATCAGAATGACCTTTTTGAGTCCAATGAAAGACTTTGGCATGAAAATGGTTGTAAATAATGTGGCACCTTCTACTAGCTCCGTTTCAAATTCTAAGTCGTTCTAACTGGAAATGGAGGGAGTAGAAACCAGTCTGCATCAATAATTCTTAGTTAAAGACTAATAAAACTGATACAGCTTTTGTACACTAAATATGTGTCGGAGGTGTTGACCCTAGCAATGGAGATTAGTGTATCACGCAAAAGGAATCAGAAAGGTAGCACACAAGACACAGATTTATACTGGTTTAGGTAAGTGGTACCTTACATCCAGTTTGGAGTAGATCTCTTTATCTCGTATGCTTGAGTTTACAAGGGGTTGATGATGACTAACTGTCTATGCAACGTAACCTAGAATATGTTGAGATTATCTCTCAATACTGATCGGGGGAACCCTACCCCGCTTTATATAGCCTAGGGGTAGGGTTAAAAGAATACCAATCGGTTTACGTATATGTTTCCTAGTCGGTTACAAGGAAATCTACAACAGGATAACTACAACATCTTATAGAAGTTGGCGTCCAAGCTTCCTACGTTAGGTTACTTGCTTGTCCACTGCGTTTGATGATGGGCCTTGGTTCAAGTGAACCTCATCTTCGTTAGCTTCGGTCCATCCCGATGGCAATGGGCTAATATTCAGAGGGTGAGGTACCCTAGGTCCTTATCACCGGTAGTAGCCCCTAAAGGACTTGATGACGAGATAGTTGGATGACTCAATCCTTCGAGTGCCGATGCTGAAGGTCCATGTGTTGATGCACCCAAAGTTCCAACACTCCCGATGGCCATTAAGTCCTACCGGGTTTGACTAGTGCTTCACCGAGCTCTCATATGTCTTCCAATTATTGTGTGCCATTAAGTCCTATGATAGATAAGGATGAATGAGTCAAGGAATCTGAAGTGTCTCGTCTTCCTGGGCCCATCGCGGATCTTGGTTTTTGGTTTCCCTTTCTTCGTTCTTCAAGGTGGGGCTATTTAAGCCGAGGTAGGATACGCCTCTTGGCTCACTCCAAACCCACCTCCTCCTTGAACTCATTAGATCTAGAGAGAGCTCCTTAGCCAATTGTCTATTATCATGGCGTCCCTCGTCCTCCAGCGACCTCGACAGCGATAGCGACGCTGGTAGAAGGCTGTCATGGTGTCCCTCATCCTCCATCGACCCCAACAGCGACAGTGGCGCTGGTAGAAGGCCACCAGTATCTGGGCGCAGCAGTGGATGCTCACCCTAGGTGCTAGGGGAAGTTTTGCAAAGATAAGGTGGAACGTCGCCATTGGTTGCTTGAGGGTACTTATTACACTTTATGATCCGGGTTCCTGAGGTGCCGCCATGGCGCGTGGGCTTCATTGAGGCCGCTGGGATGCCAGTGGTTATATTACCATCGATGCATCTGTGGTGGCCCTGAACAAGTGGGGCAGACTGCGGTGTTGGTCACGCTCTTTTTGTCACTACACCAAAATGTGCCCTACATAGCCACTGGTGCCGGTTCGTCAGCTTCGGTGCTAGGCGATCCTCCTTTCTCTAGAGCAGTGAGGATGGCCCACCTCTCTTATGCTTCCGCTGAACACTATCGCTATCACTCAATGTGTTGTGTTGTGTTGTATTATTGTGGGTGGTTTTTTTTAATTTCTAGCTAGTGAGCTAGGGAACAAGTATAGTTTTCTTTAGTGCACCCTTCTCAATCGATGGGTATGCATGCCAGCTTGCCTGCCCTCAAGTCTCTCCACCTTATTATCAGAATTAATGACTATTGCTTGTTCAACACATTTAATTTCACCAAGATGACTTTATACCATGTGTTGTACTTTAATCATATGCATGTATGGGAATAATATGACTTCACACCATGCAATTTTTGTATCACGCGCAATAGTACTCCATACTGGCCTGATAATAGTTCGGATCAGAATCCAAAAGGCTGGATCCGAACATGGTTTTTTAGGTTCATCAGAAGTTCCTAGGATGAACCAAAAAACCCAACATGGAGATGGGTTGGAACTTCCGATGTTGGAGCCTGAGAGCGTAATTTCTTCATCATTTGAACTCAAAATTGGGCATTCCATATATGTTTTTTTGACCATCTTGATGAGAGGAATGCAGTTGTGAAGTCCATTCTACATTTTGACAACTTCACAAAATGGACTATTTTGGTTGTCAACATGATGTATAGCTGTCGTCGTAGCTCGCTGATGCAACACGGTTGCCATCGACACTCAACTTCAGCGCCACACCCATCATCGACCACCTTGACCCACGCCTACAGTCGGAAGCATCGTGGAGATTTCAGCAGGCATGATGATTGGCAACAAGGTGATTATGATCCTCTTGGACTAGGACGCTCACCGGAGCCAGCAGCAGCGGCGCTTGACGAGGATGTGATGGTTTAAGCCTCTTAATCCATCAGAACCAAACCACCTAACCCATCATTGTACAAGTTGGTTTTGAAAACCAGCTAAACCCGATCAAACCCATCGTTGAACATGCCTACATATGGTAACCAAGACCTTAATATATATACATGAATGATAACAAAGATCTTTTTAGGATGGTACAGCCTTGTCCAAGCTAGGACAATGTTAGATTCAAATTCTGTAAACATATTATAATATAACCATCTCATGGACATTCTTTCTAGTACTTGACTAGGATCTCGGATGTGCAAGAGCATGTCGGAGGGGTAGAACAGTCACTAGGGCTGCAAACAATGACGAGCCAATGCCACTGGCTCAACGTAGCCCAACAAACCAACCGGATCATGCTAACATTGATCCTAGCATGCCCTGGCTTTAGCGTGGCTCCATCTTCACGAACATTCTGCTAGTACCTCCCGTGCACCATATCTTAACTAGGAATGGAAGTGTATGTGGAGGGATTTTTTCCACCGAGAGTATATACTGAGACTACAAATGGTGAAGCAATGAGCTAGTATTACATATTGGATTGGTGTAGGACTACAAGCTCCAAATCACCTCATTTGTCTATGGGGAGTGGAGGTATCTACTGCATCCAAACGCATGTATAAGTAGAAACAAAGGCGGTAGCTGAATCCGATGGTGGAAAAGAAAGTAACAGGTCACTAGTAGAGAACAGGCTTTCAGTTCAAGGCTTTAGTCCTGGCCATTTTTGGGCCCGGGACTAAAGAAAGGATTAGTCCCTGTTGAAGCTAGCAACTGGGACTAAACTCACCCGCCCAACGGCTAGAGCCGTAGCTTTTCCCAGAGGGGAGCAGGAGGGGACCTTTAGTCCCGATTGGTGGCTCAAACCAGGACTAAAGGTCACCCTCCAGTCCCGGTTGGAGCCACCAGCCGTGACTAAACCTTTAATTCTAGTTGGTGGCTCCCACCGGGACTAGAATTCCACCTGTAGTTTGGGTTTACACCACAAACCGGGACTACACGTCCCGGGCTATATACTTTCTCCTTCTTCCTCCCCAGCCCGAGCCATTTCAAGCTCTCTGCCTGCTCTCTATTCTTGCTCGTGGAAGGAGTTCATGCTTGTGGGATTGGTGAAGACTTCATTCCTCCATCCATTCTTCGGTTCTAAAGGTTACCAACTTCATCTTCTCTTGTTTCATCACTAGCATGGCTCATTTCGTGGTCTAGAAATAGAGAAATTTGTGGTTTTTTAGATTGGGAATGATGATAATTTTTTTTATTTATATACCATTTGAGATCAAAATCACTTGATAGTTTGAATATGAAGATGAAGGAAGCTTATAGTAGTTCATCAAAACTAATATGCACCTTTCATTGCCTCATTTCATGGTCTAGAAATAGAGAAATTTTTGGTTTTCTAGATTGGTAATAATGGTGAATATATTTGATTTATATGCCATTTGAGCTCAAAATCACTTGATAGTTTGCATATGTAGATGAAGGAATCTTATAGTAGCTCGTCAAAACTAATATGCACCTTTTATTGCTTCATTTCATGGTTTAGAAATAGAGAAATATAAGGTTTTTTAGTATATAGCTCAATTAATTTCATGGTTCACAAAATGAGAAATTTATAGTAGTTGATGAAAATGAGTATAGAGAGTCATACGTGGCGACTGCTTTCGGGTCCTCAGCCTCGCATGGGGTCCCTAAGCGACTGAGGCCAGACCTCCCTCTCATTGCGTGCGGCAAGTGTGCGCAGAAGACTGTGAGGGAGTACAGGGTGAAGAAGAAGGGTCCCAACCAAGGGCGCATCTTCTACATGTGTCCGGATCATGAAGTGAGTTATTTTTTTGTCATGTTTTGTTATGGTTTGTAGCCATTTTTTGTGATGATTTTGATTAAAGTTCTTGATTTGTTGTTGTAACTTCAGTGGGATGGCACTAGATCATGTGACGGTTGGTATTGGGAAGAAGAATATGTTGTACACGTCCAAGAATCTCTTGCAAAGGAGACTGAGGTGGCGGATGAGAGTGCACATATGTATGATGAGGCAGTGAACCAGCAAAAGAATGATCTGTCTGTTTGTAACACCCTTGGTGTTACACCATAAATCACTTACTAAAACATGTCATAAGCATCATGTTTAAATGTTATTGCATGTGATAATATGAACAAGTGAAGCAGTGTAATTTAAACGAACTATAAAAACTTAAAACGAAAGGTTGTTCACGACTTATGAAATTATCAAGTAAGGATGTTCGTGAATTTTTATTGAACAAAAACACTATAGAACATGCATGAGAGGCCTAAATAAAGTTGGAAGTCTAAGAATTATAGTTGACAGTAAAATACTTGGTGTAGAGAAATAATTGGGTTAAGTACAAATTTCAATAGCTTGAAAATGCAACTAGAAATAGAAATCCAATTAAAACTTAGAAAATTTCTAGAACTTTGGACAGGGTAGACATTGCTTTGTTCATCAATTTTTATAGAAAAATTTAGTTAAGAAGTAGAGTAGTGTCATGGCCTGTTTTAGTAGCCTAATATACCCTCTAAAGTATGGTGAAGATGGTTTGGGTGTTTGGCCAACTGATTAGTTGTTTTGGACGCTTTAAAAAGCGTGCATGGCACGTCCTCGATCGGTTTCCTTGTGTAGGCACGGTCACCGTGCCCCCGAGCCATGACATCAATGTGCCAGCCGCCGCGCGTGCGCGTGCCTGGCCGTGCTTGGCTGGCCGCTGTGGCCGATAGCCCTGGCACGCAGTTGCCCCACCTCACTACCGCGCTACTACCCCATCGCTAGCTCCCAGCCATGCACCATCATGCCGTCGTTGCCCTGCCCTAGCTCGCTACACTGCGCTATTGCCCGCCATGCTGCAGCACGCTGCTATCACATCCGCCTATGCCTAGGAATAGTAGTGTTGTGAAGGAGAGAGTAGGTGAGGGCCGTTGTGCATAAGTGATGTCTCTAGGAACAGTAGTGTGGACCGCGGGTTCATTTGTCCTAAAGCCAGGGGCTTTTCTACAAGAGCGTGCCGCGCGCGCGGGTTCCCCCGCTGCGGGCCACCTTCGTGTGTGGGCCGCACACGTTCGTTAGTGGGCCGTGCGGGTTGAATTTGTTTTTTCCTTTTTTCTAGAAAATAGAAATAGGTTTTATTTTTAGATTCTGAGCTAGACTTTGAAAAATCATATCAATTCACAGAGACATCCAAAAATGATGAAATAAATTTTGTTTGGTTCCTAAAAATATTGTCTATCTGATGGTATGATTAGTGGATACATGTCTGACTTGATGCTAAGGTATATTAATTCATTTGAAAGAGCTTAGTATTATTTAGGATAATATTGTAGGATTTTTTGTGGCTAATTGATAATAGCTTTGGCTCTGAAACCTTTACAGTAGGTTCATTGTATTATTATGTGCTCACTGTAATTTTTATAGCCCTAGGATAGAATGGGAAATAAGATAGCTAATTACCCCCTTTTAAGTGTATATTAAATCATTAATAGAAATGAGAAAGCATTTTTGGTTGCTAAGATAATACTTGAATGTTTCATACCTGTTTAGTGGAAAGGATGGGTAGCTTAGCATCTTAGTCATTAGAGTTAGCTTAGTAGCTTGGTAGATGTATTGTTATTTTAAGAGCTGTTGTTGCTAAAATGCTAAGTGTTGCATCATCAATGCATGCATGTAGAGAACGCGTTGGTGGAGTTCGTGGCCGTTGGAGAGTAGGAATACAAGGAGGTGATTGAGGAGTACGAGGAGGAGGTCTTCATATAGGAGGAAGCCTCGGAGCCACCAATGACTGACATAGCTAACCACCCGCCTACCCAAGGCAAGCCCCGGTGCATAACCCTTATTTTGAATAATCATTATATATATATGAGATGTGGGTGAAAACTACATGCATAAATATATCTACCTATGAGTCCTACTTGTATAGATTGCGTAGTTGCTATGCTTAAGTTTTTCAGTAACATGAGTAGCCTGCTATTACTCATAGTAGGTGATTATTATTACTGCTCTCATAATAAAATGATGAAAGGAAAATGGAGACCAAGCAGGGATATGGTACGGGTATTGGTGGGTGTAATAGGTTGTGTCCCGTGGCCAACGGGGCATAGCTTGATTACACTATTTTCCCTATCCGTGTCAGTTAAGGACCGTCTGTTGCTGTGGATGGTAGTCAGGTCACAAACTTATTATCCTAAGCACATACTTTCTTATGGGAGTGAGAAGACTTGTCACTTTGTTGTCATGGGTTCCGGCTCTTTCTAGACCGACTGATTGGAGGCGGAGATGGTAGAGGTCTAAGCACCGCACTGAGTCCAGGACTCAGGAGCGGGGGCTTGGAGTCTAAGTTTAGACAGGGACCTGGACCCCGTGATATAAGAGTGGTAGGTTGGTCTTGCTTGTGCTTGGGGTACAAGTGGGGCATGTGTTTTGGGGTACCTAGCTAGGATACATTAGTTCGTGAATCACTGCGTGATGCAGTACGGCATGGCTATGATCTAGCATCATAGTAAGAACTGGAAGATGAAAGGTGAAGAATGGCTTAGATTGCTCAACTCATGCTTGAAAGTAGAACAGGTGCTTACCTAGAAGGGTTAGTTAATGTACTAATCTAGACTGCTAATAAAATGAACACATAAGGAGTCATGATTAGTAATGCTTTCCGCTTAAAGAAAACTAGCAAGCCATAAAACATATCATATCCTTTGGAGTCGAGAAACTATTCCCACTAGTCAGGTAAGTCTTGCAAGTACATTGTGTACTCAGGATTTATTTACCCTAGTTGTAGGTGTAGCTTAAGGACGGCTTTTGTGTGGAGGATTCTTCTGGTGGGCACAGATAGATCCTTGTATCTTATCGTTAGATGTTTAATTCAATTCCGCACTCTGAACTTGGTATTGTAATATTTTATTTCTAAGAACTTCTGTTGTATGAAATGGATTAAGTATTGTAAGCTCGTTCTCATTATTGGATCCTAGACGAAAAATGTTGAAAGCTCTAGTTTGGTTTTGGTTAATTGATGAAACCCTAAGTGCTAACCTAGTTTATCAAGGTGATTATGAGATAGGTAGCACTACTCCAAGTGATGAAGCAATGATGAAGATCATGAAAATGGTGATCGCATGGTGATGATCAAATGCTTGAACTTGGAAAAGAAGAAAGAGAAAAACAAAAGTCTCAAGGCAAAGGTATAAATAATAGGAGCCATTTTGTTTTGGTGATCGAGACACTTAGCGAGTGTGATCACATTTAGGATTGATAGCTGTACTATTAAGAGGAGTGAAACTCGTATCAAAATGCGGTTATCAAAGTGCCACTAGATGCTCTAACTCATTACATATGCATTTAGGATCTAGTGGAGTGCTAACACCCTTGAAAATGTTTGTGAAAAATATGCTAACACATGTGCACAAGGTGATACACTTGGTGGTTGGCACATTTGATCAAGGGTGGTGAAGTTTGGGAGCAAGAGTAAGGAACTCCACTGGCGGAGTGTCCGTCCGTAGAGTGCAGACAGTCCGACGGTGCCACCGGCACCCTAGATAGAAAAATTGGAGGTCACTGTAAGTGACCGGACGCTGGTCTCGGTTGGACCGGCATGTCCAGTCAGTGGCAGCAAAGGGTGTGCATTTTGGTCTTATGACCGGATGCTGGGTCACTTAGTGACCGGACGCTGGCTGGGTGCGTCCGGTCAATGCTAACGTACGCTGATGTGAGGCACACAGAGGAGACGTTGAGTGACCGGACGCTAGGTGCATCTGGTCGAGCATTACCAGACGCGTCCGGTCGTGAATTTTCACGTTTGGATGCTTACTGGAAACGACCGCACGCTGAGGTCCAACGTCCGGTCACTTTCTAACTGACGTGTCCAGTCATCACTTGACCGTTGAAATCGGGCGATCGACGTTTGAAGCAGTTGACACGTGGCACTCATCGCACGACCGGACGTTGAGGTCCAGCGTCCGGTCAATATGACCGGAGCGTCCGGTCGGCCCATGTTCAGGGCAGGGAGGAACCTGAAACATCCTCAATTTTCCTTAAAGGGAAAATCCACAGAATGAATTTTAATATGATAAAACCAAGAACTGATTCCATCATATTATCATATTTCAGTCGATGTCACAGTCATACATCGTAAAATTACAAGAACACAAGATATTACATCACTGGGGAACACACCTATTACAGAGTAAATCTAGCAGAAGACTATCGAGTGAAGGCTCCTCCTTCACGGGCATCATCAGAGTTGGCGTAGTGTAGCGTAGATTCTATCTCCGAACCAAACTTGAGCGTAGGCATGAGACCTTCTAATCCTTCTAAACTCAGCATCTCTGAGAAGCAGGAAATCTGCACACCGCCAGATGTGTGCAGGCCATGGTCAGCACGAATGAGCTTTAGTGGAAAAGATAAACAAGGGATCTGGCGATCCTAATATTTGGCCATGGTTTGCATCCTTAGCGCATGAGAAGTAAATAACATTAGTAATATAATAATAATAATATCCAATTTTTAACACATTCACCACCACACCATCCATATCCATCCGCCAACCATCCATCCCCAACCATCTCCACACCACCACACCACATCTCATCTCACACACTCAGGTTGATAGGCCAACTCCCTCTCGGCCTTGTCTCAACGGCCCGCAGCCCCCAAGGCTCACGACCGGAAAATACCCCAACCCTGGAGGGAGGAAAGAAGGACTCATCTCCTATCTAGTCTAAGTGAAACACAGGAAAGGTCCATAGCCGACAAGTCAGCATTTGTATCAATCGATCAACCAAACAATCTGCAGAGGTTTTACATATCCACAAGATTAGCCATCCTCGGAGCCATGTATCTCCTAGGCAGAATTCCGGTCACTTGCTAGCCTAGAACGATGCCACCCTACCTCTCAGCCCTGGAACATCCCAAGTCTAGTCTGGGATGGCTAATACTGTGAGTCATAGATAGAGCCGGGGCCCTCCGGATGTCACAAGCCAGGTCCACAAGGCCTCTTGAAGTCTCGGAAGGGTGGGAGGGTGGGGGGGAAACCACGCGGCCCGTACCTCCTTGCACACATTCGCCTAGCAGTAGTGGCATCGTTCTACCAAGTAGTCCAACCGTCCAGCACCATATAGGGCGAGTGGGATGTAAAGGATTCCCGGTGAGTCTGAGTACTAGTAAGTCCTTAGGGATTGACCAAGCCAGAATGTCTTCATCAGAGTTTCCATTTTACGTGCCACCACAGCACCTCCACCCTGGGCTCCTCCCATCATAGGTTCACACCCAAGGCCATCTCCAATTACCATTTATCCACCACAGGTATTCCATATCCAAGTGCCCAGGTAGCACCACATGGCAAGACTCGCCCCAGGCTCATCGTTATTCTAGCTCGGTCGACATAACCCTCACTCTCCATGCACCCAAGACACACACAGCACGCTCACACACCACCAAGTCTGGCACCCATAGCCAAACCATTCCAGGGGGTTCACCACCAGCATCACATCCCTGATATAATGCAAAGTGGAGTTAATAATAAGTATAGTGGTGTAATATGCAAGCAAGCAGGCAAGTAAGCATATATAAGCGAGCGAATGCGCAAAGCAGGGTGACATGGTAGAGTGGGTTGCATTAGGGTAATAATGGCTCAGGTAGTAGCATGCATCAAAGTACTATCAAAGGAATAATTATAAAGCGCTAGTAGTTCTAGATATTATGCAATGTCTAATAGGATTCTCTAAAAGAGGGTGCTGCCATGACACCTGCGATGTCGAGGTAGTAGTGGTACAAATCTTCGTTAGTCAGTGTAGTCGATCAGCAAGGTCTCCTCCTCCCAGATCAACTCCACTCCACAGTCCTGTTGTCAGTCATGTTCTCTTTCCCCCACGGGTTCCGGTCCGATTGACGCAACTACTCCATAGAGCGACACACACCAGGCAAGAGAACAATCAATACTCTAAAAGGCGGCAAGACGTAGGAAGATCAACAACACCGAAGGAATACCAAAAGGAACGACTTAGACCTCTCGTTGGATGTACGATCCCTGGGCCAATAAACAAGAGTGGTTATTTGTTAAGCACAAGCTTAAATCAAGGCCTAGCTAGTACTTTCTGGGTCGATCTTGGTTGACCTGTACGACTTTGAGATAAATGGCCAAGACCTCAGCTCATCCTAAGCAAACACCACGGCTCGTGGTCTTTTGATCCGACGTCATAGAGATTGACGTGAATCGAAAGGAGCGGCTAAACAGTTCTAGTCTCTCTTAATTCATATGCCATTGTAATTGACGAGAACCAAGAGAGGGTGGAACAAGAGAGAAAAGTACGGCAATGGTCTACTTCTTCCAATACACACGCCATGGCAAAGGACGAGGCATCGGAAAGGAGCAACACACAAAGGGACACGAGTGCCCAATCCACTTGCAGGGTACCAGGACCTAGGTGCACTAAATGCACTAAGACATCTCTAGGGTTCTTAGCGGTGCGGTTGTCACCGCAAGAACCACAGAAATGCTATGGTCCAAATGGGTACAACCATACAAGAGCTTAAGCATGAAAGAACCAACCAAAAGAGAGAAACACGAGATTCACATTCCTTTGATCCACTTGCCATAGCAATGATGAGAATCGAATGAATGAAATCAAAAGGGCAATAAACACCAATCTAGCAAAAGGCTCAATCCACATCTTTACTGGATCAATGGGGATTGAGAACAAGAGAGACAAGAATGGAATCCGCACTCTTTTGACCAACTCATCATGGGACGGACGAAGGTCGGAAGAAGAGACATGGTCCCACAATCCAAACCAACTCATAGGGCACCACAACCGTGCAACTAAACGGCACAAGGCTATTCCCTTGGTTCGCAGCGATGCGGTTGTCACCACTTAGATACAAAGGAACGCTATGGTCCAGGTGGCACAATCATATGAGATGGCTAGGATAAACACAGGCGAAAAGAGGTAGAGCCCGATGGTCATGGCGAGGCATCTCACGGCCATGAGCTCACCTACACGAGTTGGCATCCTTCGTTCTACGATCATTGTATCCCTACTTGTCCACTAGGTTAGGCCACAAAGGGCTCACTGAGTGCGGCTGATATCCGCACCATTGTGGAGTCCACAATGGTCAGGTCCTACGGCCAAATCGGATTACTAATAATTGTAGTACGTCGGAGACAACTAAAAGCGAGGGAGCGAGTTATGCTCGCTATTACGGCCATGGTGGGGAGAACCCACGACTGAAATGGTCGAACAAGATACTATCCCTCGACCGGCTTGAAGGCACGGTCCTTAAGCACAACATAAGAACAAGAATCCCGACAACCCAACATAAGAGCCAAGACACGACCACACGAATGGAGTAGCACATCTTCATAGCAATGAGGGAACCTGCATAAGGGCATGGCATATGTGGATTTAGATAGGCATAGATCGTGAATGACAGGTGTAAGATCGAGTGTATGAAAGAGCGAAGGGAGGGCTTTCATCGGCATCGAGAATGGTGTCCAACTAGGATTTGTCCTTGCGACAAAGGTGAAGATGGCCAGAGGCGGTTGTGACTTGTCCCGGAGCATTGTGGCTTCTTCTGGCCAGCTAAGGCCAGCTACGGCCTGCTGTGGCTAGCTGCGGCTGGCTACAAGTGGCTATGGTTGGCCAAAGGCTAGCTATGGCTAGCCGGGCATGGCAGCGACTAGCTAAGATGTGCCTACTGCTGTCAAACATAGCAAGGGTTAGTGAAGAAAGCGTCCGGCAAGACGGTGGGGCCAGACCACAGGTCTAAAAGAGAGGCGAGTATCGGCCTCGCATTGTGCGGCGTAAAACGGGTGGACAAGGACATGTCCATGGCGTAGAGCTTGATTTTAGAAAAATGTGGGAACTGGTTTCACATTTTTCCAAGGTCATATGAATTGGTTATGATTTTCCAAAGATTAAATCCATTTCTAAAAATAATTAAGGTTGATTTATTCAGGGCGGACACGTGTCACACTGTGACTAGTTTACGTGGCATGTAGGGGCTTGGAGTGGTGTATCAGCTGGTGGTGGTCGGAGAGATCGCCGCGGTGGTCGGAGAGATTGCCGAGGTGGTCGGAAAGGTTGCCGAGGTGGTCGGAGGGATCGCCGAAGTCCCCGACGCTGGCGCGGTCTCATCTTCAGCATGACGTCAGCATGGCATCATCAGAGCTAAACTGTGGCTGACAGGTGGGTCCCGCTGATGTCATCATGATGTTAGCAGGACATCATCAGCTACTGACAGGTGGAACCAGGGCTCTTGGGTCCCTGTCATGTGGGTCCGGTCAACGGTCAACGCTGACCAATCAACGGTCATCCGGTTTGGGTCCCGACTGGGCCTTGGCGGGCCTAGACAGGGCTGGATTTGGGCTAGGCTCACCTGGACACGTGTCGCGTGGGGAGGCCATCCACGTGGCTCATGTGGGCTCCATACGGGCTCAGTTCCAGGCTGTGGGCATGAGCGTGGCTCATGGTAGACCAAGATGCGCTGGTCCATGGACCTAAGGCAGGGTCCATGGTGGACCAAGTCCACTTCTTCGTTTCTCTTTCCCGGCTCATGGTAGAATGGGTTCACAATGCCATGACAGGTTCCTCCTTTCCCCTCCTCTGTTCTCCCATGGCAGGGCTCTCGCTGGTGGCGAGCTCGCGTGCCAGCGCAAGGCGGCGGCACCACAAGGCTAAAGATGGGTTCTACGGGTTCGCGGGATCGCAGCGAGGGCGTTGGTGGACTAAGGACAAGGCCAAGGGTTCCGGTGGCCAGTGCGTGTGAAGCAGTGGCGTGGGACGGTGGTGATGGGCGATATAGCTACAGCGGCAGGGCAGTTGCAGGCTCTAGAGAGGCTACGGGGAGGCTCGACAGCATCCCAGCACGTGCGACCAAGGGCAGGAAGGTGGCGGCTGTGTCCCCAGGCGCCATCGGCCCAGCAAGGTAGGGCCTTGGCCGTGTACGTAGGTGCATGCGTGCGCGTGTCCAGGGGGCTCGAGGTCGTAGAGGTGGGCTACCAGTGCCGGTGCAGCTCAGAGCAGAGCATGACGTCACAGACGGCATCGGCGTCGCGGCCATGGTGCACATGGTGACGGTGAGCAGGGGGCGGTGTGTGGGCTCACCGTCGGTGTCGAAGGCGAAGGGATAGCGGTGCAGTGGCGAGGTGCCGCAGTGATGATTCGAGGCCGTGCTGTGTCGAGCCGCTACGTCGACATAGTCGTAAGGGCGACGGCACAAGCTTTGGCTCCCGCGGGCTACGACGGTGGGCTCCAGCCTTGCTGGTAGTCGCCGAAGGGTGGGAGGTGCTCATGGTGGCGGCGTGCTCGACGACGTCCATGCGGCTCCAGCGTGGCGAGGTGCTGCGGACTCTAGCTCATCAAGCAGTGTGGGCAGAGGTAGGTGAGGAGCAACGGTGGCGGCTAAAGAGAGTGGGTGAGGGAGACGGTTGTGGTGCTATTTAAGGGCATGGATGGCTAGGGTTCCTGAGGTGCCGTCCATCCTCGACGTCCATGCTAGGGAGAGGGTCACGCGGTGCGAATCATGGGCACCTGAGCCAAGGGGCGCGGTTGGGACGCGGGTGTAGGGGCGCATGCCTTGCCACCCGAGCGGCGACGGCACCTGGGAGCATCTGCTCACTAGGGCTTAGGGTTGGGGCAGCTTGCGGCTGGGCCAGCAGGCTCGCGCTCGTGGGCCTGTGGGGTGCGAAACGGGCTGGGGTTGTTGGGCTGCTGCTGCTGCTGCCCGCGTGGGCCAAAGGCAGGAGGCCAGGCTAGGCCTCGTGGCTTGCAGGCCTGTGCGCGTGGTTGGGGCCAGAGAAGAAGAAGGGAACTGGGCCGACTGGATGAGAAGGTGGTGGGCTGGGCCAAAGGGAAGGAGACGGTGGGCTTGGAGGAATAAAAGGAAAAGGATTTTTACTTTTATTGATTCAAGGAATTTGAAATGAATTTAAAAGGGTTTGAGAGGAATATCCACGGAGAATTGAAAAGGGAAATAAAAGCAAAAGGTTTTCCTTATTTAACACAAATGGATTTTGGGAGAGATGCAAAAGAGATGGGAGTAATTCAAGAAGGCTTGGAGGGGAATGCCACAGATTTGTGCGCTCTGAACAAAACACTAAACCAACTAAAGAACTCTAGCAAACACCTACAAGCAATTCTATATGAGTGCAACA
>NW_027098427.1:0-40000 GCF_019320115.1 Miscanthus floridulus | reverse complement strand
ATTTATTTATAAATTGTCCTTAGTTTGACCTAGCAACTACATGCTTCACACATTGGCTCAAAAAATTTAAAAAGTTTGTATTTTTGGCTTCTCCAAAAACCCGGTTTGTTACAGAACCCAACGGCTCTATTCGTGGGGGCTCTCTATTTAAGCCCCATGGCCGGCTCAAGCTCACTCTCTTGGCCATTTTCATTGATATAGCAACCTTGTGAGCTTAACCAAACACCTCCCACTCATCTCCATCATTGATCCATCATCTTTGTGAGATTGGGAGAGAATCCAAGTGCATTGCTTGAGTGATTGCATCTAGAGGCACTTGGCATTCATGTAGCACTATGGATTTCGCTTGTTTCTCTTGGTGGTTGCCACCACCTAGATGGTTGGAGCAGCGGTGGAGCATTGGCACGAGTTGGTGATTGTTCGTGGCCATCTCCGGTGATTGTAAGGGGAGTTGTACCTTCCCCGATGGAGTGCCAAAAGGTAACTCTAGTAAATTGCTCGTGTCGTTGAGTTACCTCACTTGTGGGTCGGTTCTTGCGGTGTCCTATCATGTGGACGAGGTTTGTGAAACACCTCTTAGCCGCCGAACCACCAAGTGTTGGTCGACACAACGGTGACGTAGCGTGTTGGCAAGCACGTGAACCTCGAGAGAAAATCGATTGTCTCTTTTCTTTGGCATTCTCCCGGTGATTGGCTATATATTCATCTTCTGATTTGTTCATCCCCTACACGGTGGTATAATCACCCTACTCACTTATTTACATTCTTGCAAACTAGTTGATATAAGCTCTTTAGTGTAATTAGAATTGAGAGCTCTTAGTGAGTAGTTACATAGAAAGTTTGTGTGCCTAAGTAATCATTGAAACTAGAATTGTTGGTTAGGTGGTTTGCGACCCTTGTAGAGCTAGAGCAAGTTTGCATTACGCTATTTGTCATACTAATCAAATTGCTCTAGTTGATTTGTAGATTTTTAAATAGGCTATTCACCCCCCCTCTAGCCATATTAGGACCTTTCAAGTGGTATCAGAGCCGTGGTCACCGTGTGATTAAAGGCTTAACAACCTCAGTGTCAAATTATGGCTCAAGTTGTGTTCAACCATGTGGGGGGCAAACCACCTTTCTTTGATGGCACAAGCTATGGTTATTGGAAGAGAAAGATAAGGGTGTATCTTGGTTCAATCAATGATCAAGTATGGGATGTAACCGAGAATGATTATGCTACCATTGATCCCGACAATCCCACCAACCAAGATAAGTCCAACAAGCAATGCAATACAATGGCTCTCAATACCTTATACAATGCCATTGATCCAAAGGTGTTTGAGCAAATCAAGGATTGTGAAAGAGCAAATGAAGTATGGAGGAGATTGGAGGAAACATATGAGGGACACCGGCGGTGAAGAGTGCCAAGTTGTATATTCTCAAGGACAAGTTGACAAGCTTCAAGATGAAGGAAGATGAGGGCATTCCAGAGATGTTCCATCGATTACAAGTGATTGTCAATGACTTGAAGGCTTTGGGAGAGAAGATCAAGGATGATGATGTCTCTCATCGATTCTTGATATGCCTACCTCCAAGGTTTGAGATGTTGAGATTGCTTATCATAAGAGGAGGATTAAAGGATATCACCCCTAACCAAGTACTAGGTGATGTCATGACACAAGAGACATACCATGTGGAAAGGGAAGGGGATGACAAGGATGATAAGAAGGAAGAAGAAGACAAGAAGAAGAAAAGCATAGCATTCAAGGCTAGTTCATCATCATACAAAAACAAGGGCAGTCCAAGAAAGAATCAAGTGATGATGAGGATCTAAGTGATATTGATGATGAGGCTTTGGCTCTCTTTGTGCACAAGATGGGCAAGTTCATGAAGAAGAAGGGTTATGGAGCAAGAAAGAGAAGAGATCACACAAAGAGCAAAGAATATGTGAGAAGATGCTACAATTGCAAGAGCCCCAATCATGTTGTAGCAAATTGTCCTTACAATAGTGACAATAATGAAGATAAGAAGAACAAACACAAGAAGGACAAGAAAGAAAAGAAGGAGAAGAAGGGTGGAGGCTATGTGGTCACATGGGATAGTGATGGCTCATCGGATAGTGATGACTCTAGTGATGATGGTAAGAAGTCTATCAAGAGAGCACTAGCAAGCATCGCCATCAACAACAAGCCCTCCATCTTCAACACTCCATCAACATGCATCATGGCAAAGCCTACCAAGGTAAAATATGATGTGAGTGATGATGAATGTGAAAGTGATGCTTGTAGGAGTGATGATGATGATGAGGAGTACTCAAAGGAGGAGCTTATGGACATGTGCGAGAAAGTGCATACTTGCTTTGAGATGAAGAGAAAAGAGTGCAAAGAATTAAACAAGAAAGTCAAATTTCTTGAACAATCCTTTGATGAGCTCAATGCCACTCATGAGGGGCTAATGGATGCCCATGAGAAGCTTGGCCAGGCTCACTCTAAGCTTGAAAAGGCTCACTCCTCTCTCATTGAGCAAGTCAAGAAGGAGGAAGCCAAGAAGGAGCAAGTGATAGTAACATGTGATGTGGGACTAACATGTGATCTTATTGATGAATCTTTTCATGAACCCATTATTGTTGCTCCTACTAACACTTCTTGTAGCACAACCATTACCACTCCACCTATGAATGATACATCACTAATGGTGGAAAATGAAACCCTCAAGAAGGAGGTGAATGAGCTCACTCATGCCTTAGGCAATGCCTATGGTGGAGATGCCCGCTTGCTAGAGTGCTTGGGTAGCCAAAGGTTTTCTCTCAACAAAGAGGGATTAGGCTATACCCCCAAGAAAGGCAAGGTAGCCTTTGTCACTCCCAAAGTTAGCTTTGTGAAGGGCAATGGTTGGTTTTGCAATAGATGCAAGCAAGTTGGGCATATAGAGCAATATTGCAAGATTAACAAGAACAAGCTACCTAATGCATCCTCAATTAAATTTGATTCTTGTTACATGCTTTTTAATGGTGCCAATGGTGTGAAGGCTAAGTTCATTGGTACACCAATTGTGGGCCCAAAGAAGAAGGCCATTTGGGTACCAAAGACCTTGGTAACTAATCTTCAAGGACCCAAGCAAGTTTGGGTACCTAAAAAGAATTGATCTTCTTTTGTAGGTCAATTATAAAGCCAGAGGAAGGCATTGGGTGCTTGATAGTGGGTGCACACAATACATGACCGGTGATCCAAGAATGTTCAATTCAATCAATGAAAACAAGAGCAATGGAATTGATAGCATCACATTTGGTGACAATGGCAAAGGCAAGGTCAAAGGGCTTGGTAAGATTGCAATATCCAATGATTTGAGCATTTCCAATGTGCTACTAATAGAGAGCTTGAACTTCAACTATTGTCGGTAGCTCAATTGTGTGATCTTGGTTTCAAGTGCATATTTGGTGTGGATGATGTAGAGATCATAAGTGTAGATGGCTCTAACTTGATATTCAAAGGATTTAGATTTGAGAATCTATACTTGGTTGATTTCAATACTAGAGAAGTTCAATTGTCAACATGTTTGATCACTAAGTCTAGCTTGGGTTGGTTATGGCATAGAAGGCTTGGACATGTTGGAATAAAACAATTGAACAAGTTGGTCAAGCATGATCTAGTTAGAGGCTTGAAAGATGTCACATTTGAAAAAGATAAGCTATGTAGTGCATGTCAAGCCAGAAAGCAAGTTGGTAACACACATCCTAAGAAGAGCATGATGAGCACATCTAAGGCATTTGAGTTGATGCACATGGACTTGTTTGGACCAACCACATACACTAGCATTGGTGGAAACAAATATGGATTTGTGATTGTGGATGATTTCACTAGATACACATGGGTATTCTTTCTTGTTGACAAGAGTGATATGTTTGCAATATTCAAATCATTTGTCAAAGGCATTCACAATGAGTTTGAAACAACCATCAAGAAAGTGAGAAGTGACAATGGAAGTGAGTTCAAGAACACAAGAATTGATGAGTTATGTGATGAATTTGGAATTAGACATCAATTCTTGGCCAAGTATACTCCTCAATCAAATGGCTTAGTTGAAAGGAAGAATAGAACTTTGATTGACATGGTAAGATCAATGTTGAGTGAGTACAATGTGAGTCATTTATTTTGGGCCGAAGCAATCAACACGGCTTGCTATTATAGCAACCGACTCTATTGTCACCCCATGATGGAGAAGACACCTTATGAGCTATTGAATGGAAGAAAGCCCAACATAGCATACTTTCGGGTTTTTGGCTGTAAATGCTACATATTGAAGAAAGGCACTAGATTGAGCAAGTTTGAAAAGAAATGTGATGAAGGTTTCTTGCTTGGTTACTTCACTACTAGCAAGGCCTATAGAGTTTGGAATTTGGCTAGTGGTACTCTTGAGGAGGTTCATGATGTGGAATTTGATGAAACAAATGGTTCCCAAGAGGAAGATGAGAATCTAGATGATGTAAAAGGCACTCAATTAGTCAATGCAATGAAGAACATGGACATTGGCGATATAAGGCCTAGAGAGGTGATTGATGTTGAAGATGACAAGAATCAAGTGCTCTCTAACTCAAATGTGCAAGCTAGTGGTTCTCATGATCAAGTTCAAAGTGCAAGATCAACAACAAGTGGCTAGTTCATCATCTCAACCAAGTGATCAATCAAATGCAAGCAATCAAGTGCAAGTGCTCCAACCAACTAATGTTGCAAGAGATCATCCATTGGACACTATCATTAGTGATATTTCAAGAGGTGTGCAAACAAGATCAAGATTGGCTTTATTTTGTGAGCATTTCTCATTCGTGTCATCCATTGAACCTAAGAAGATAGATGAAGCTTTGAGGGATGTTGATTGGATCAATGCTATGCATGAAGAGCTAAACAAGTTCACAAGAAACCAAGTATGGGATTTAGTTGAGAGGCCTAAGGATCATAATGTGATTGGAACTAAGTGGGTCTTTCGGAACAAGCAAGATCAAGATGGGATAGTAATAAGGAACAAAGCAAGATTAGTGGCTCAAGGTTACACTCAAGTTGAAGGTCTTGACTTTGGAGAAACATATGCCCCGGTTGCAAGATTGGAAGCAATTAGGATCTTGTTAGCCTATGCTTGTGCCCACAACATCAAGTTGTACCAAATGGATGTGAAAAGTGCATTTCTCAATGGGTACATCAATGAGCTTGTGTATGTTGAGCAACCTCTCGGTTTTGAGGATGAAAAGAAACCCAACCATGTGTACAAGTTGAGAAAGGCTTTGTATGGATTGAAACAAGCACCTAGAGCATGGTATGAGAGATTGAGGGATTTCCTACTCTCTAAGGGGTTCAAGATGGGAAAGGTTAACACCACTCTCTTCACCAAGAAGCTTGGAAATGACTTGTTTGTAATGCAAATCTATGTTGATATCATCTTTGGGTCATCAAATCAAGAATTTTGAGGAGTTTGGCAAGATGATGGCAAGTGAGTTTGAGATGTCCATGATTGGAGAGCTTAGTTACTTCCTTGGTCTTCAAATCAAGCAAATGAAGAATGGCACATATGTGAGTCAAGGCAAGTATATCAAGGACATGCTCAAGAAGTTTGGAATGGATGATAGTAAAGCTATTAGTACACCAATGGGGACAAGTGGAAGCTTGGATAGTGATACTAGTGGCAACATGGTGGATCAAAAGATGTATCGGTCCATGATTGGAAGCCTACTCTATGTGACCGCATCAAGGCCGGATGTGATGTTTAGTGTATGCATGTGTGCTAGATTCCAAGCCTCACCAAGAGAAAGTCATTTGAAAGCAACAAAGAGAATATTGAGATACTTGAAGCATACACAACGTGTTGGATTATGGTATCCCAAAGGAGCAAGATTTGAGTTGATTGGATATTCGGATTCCGATTATGCGGGATGCAAAGTTGAGAGAAAGAGCACATCGGGCACATGTCAACTATTGGGAAGATCACTTGTGTCTTGGTCATCAAAGAAGCAAAATAGTGTAGCACTTTCAACCGCCGAAGCGGAGTACATTTTGGCCGGTAGTTGTTGTGCTCAATTACTTTGGATGAAGACTACCTTGAGTGACTTTGGAATCAAGTTCAAGCAAGTGCCATTGCTATGTGACAATGAAAGTGCCGTAAAGCTCACCAACAACCCGGTTCAACACTCAAGAACAAAGCATATTGATGTCCGCCATCATTTCATAAGAGATCACCAACAAAAAGGGGACATTTGCATAGAAAGTGTGGGTACCAAAGATCAACTTGCCAACATATTCACCAAGCCACTTGATGAGAAGAGATTTTGCAAGCTAAGGAATGAATTGAACATACTTGACTTCCCCAATATGTGTTGATGCACCCCCAATTTATATGACATGCCTCTCCTTCGAGCAATCCAAGGTAAAAGTTGATTGGCATGGCATACATCCTTGCTAAGGACATGATTAGTGCATCTAGATATATTTCATATTTGAATAGGCTCATTCATGGAAATCAAATGAATTTGATGCTTGTATGGTACCACTATTGCTTGTATGTTTGAAATGATCTAGTGGTAGCATATGACATGTTTGTGGGCTTGTAAACCTAGTGTTTGATCTAGAAAATAAGCTATAAGTGTTTAACTCAACATGGTACAAGATAACCCTTATTTGGAGGTGTGAAGAAGCTTGTCATTGGATCAAACCGAGTTAAACATCTTTTGCAAGTAATCTAGATTGAACCAAATTGGGAAAATGATCCTCATTTCACATGGTTTCACCCCAACCTATCTATAATTTGAGCCCACCTTTTGTGCTAATTGTTGACAAAGGGGGAGAGAAACAAAGATATGAGTGATAGGGGAATATTTTATTTAACATAGGGGGAGAGATATGATAAAGGAAAGGGATAAATTAAAATTTTGATCACACAAGTAGGGGGAGCAAGCTCATAAACTTGTATGATGCATTTGAATGAACATTTCATATATTTGCTTGCATGACACAAGTCTTCAATTTCAATATCCATGCTTGTGTGTTGTATGTTAGTTTTAGGCTAAAATGATGAAATGAAAATCTAGCATGTATAGGTTATCTAGTGATTTCATTTCCAAAGTAGTATTTCCAAGTGATATCATGCTAAAGTAACTAGACTTATGTTCATCTTATGGAAAGTAGACCCTTACTTGTAATGTTGAATTCATGGGGTATTCTAGTTTTTTTGTGTATGTCTAGTTACTAATGGTGCTAAGGATGGTATATTGGTGCACTCTGATTGGTATCATGCTTCAAAGGTCCATCTCTTATACCTTAGCATCATTTGGTAGAAATTGTCTCCTATATTTCCTATCTAAGCATATGTGCAAGCTTCAATCCAAACTCGTAGCACATATGTAGGGGGAGCAATTGCTACCATTTGGAATTCATGAAACTTGTCCATAATCCTTTACACAAGGTAAATATGCTTGGACAAGTAACATGGATTCAATTAAAATTTAATTCATATCCTTGTGTAAGGGTTATCATCAATTACCAAAAAGGGGGAGATTGAAAGCTCTAGTTTGGTTTTGGTTAATTGATGAAACCCTAAGTGCTAACCTAGTTTATCAAGGTGATTATGAGATAGGTAGCACTACTCCAAGTGATGAAGCAATGATGAAGATCATGACAATGGTGATGGCATGGTGATGATCAAATGCTTGAACATGGAAAAGAAGAAAGAGAAAAACAAAAGGCTCAAGGCAAAGGTATAAATAATAGGAGCCATTTTGTTTTGGTGATTGAGACACTTAGCGAGTGTGATCACAATTAGGATTGATAGCCATACTATTAAGAGGAGTGAAACTCGTATCGAAATGCAGTTATCAAAGTGCCACTAGATGCTCTAACTCATTACATATGCATTTAGGATCTAGTGGAGTGCTAACACCCTTGAAAATGTTTGTGAAAATATGCTAACACATGTGCACAAGGTGATACACTTGGTGGTTGGCACATTTGATCAAGGGTGGTGAAGTTTGGGAGCAAGAGTAAGGAACTCCACCAGCGCCCTAGACAGAAAAATTGGAGGTCACTATAAGTGACCGGACGCTGGTCTCGGTTGGACTGGCACGTCCGGTCAATGGTAGCAAAGGGTGCGCATTTTGGTCTTATGACCGGACGCTGGGTCACTTAGTGACCGAACGCTGGCTGGGTGCGTCCGGTCAATGCTGACGTACGCTGACGTGAGGCACACAGAGGAGACGTTGAGTGACCAGACGCTAGGTGCATTCGGTCGAGCATTACCGGATGCGTCTGGTCGTGAATTTTCACGTTTGGATGCTTACTGGAAACGACTGGACGCTGAGGTCCAGCATCCGGTCACTTTCTAACTGACGCGTCCAGTGATCACTTGACCGTTGAAATCGGGCGATCGACGTTTGAAGCAGTTGACACGTGGCACTCATCGCACGACCGGACGTTGAGGTCCAGCGTCCGGTCAATATGACCGGAGAGTCCGGTCGGCCCATGTTCGGGGCAGTGAGGAACCTGAAACATCCTCAATTTTCCTTGAAGGGAAAATCCACAGAATGAATTTTAATATGATAAAACCAAGAACTGATTCCATCATATTATCATATTTCAGTCGATGTCACAGTCATACATCGTAAGATTACAAGAATACAAGATATTACATCACTGGGGAACACACCTATTACAGAGTAAATCTAGCGGAAGACTATCGAGTGAAGGCTCCTCCTTCACGGGCATCATCAGAGTTGGCGTAGTGCAGCATAGATTCCATCTCCGAACCAAACTTGAGCGTAGGCACGAGACCTTCTAATCCTTCTAAACTCAGCATCTCTGAGAAGCAGGAAATCTGCACACCACCAGATGTGTGCAGGCCATGGTCAGCACCGATGAGCTTTAGTGGAAAAGATAAACAAGGGATCTGGCGATCCTAATATTTGGCCGTGGTTTGCATCCTTAGCGCATGAGAAGTAAATAACATTAGTAATATAATAATAATATCCAATTTTTAACACATTCACCACCACACCATCCATATCCATCCGCCAACCATCCATCCCCAACCATCTCCACACCACCACACCACATCTCATCTCACACACTTTGGTCGATAGGCCAACTCCCTCTCGGCCTTATCTCAACGGCCCGCAGCCCCCAAGGCTCACAACCGGAAAATACCCCAACCCTAGAGGGAGGAAAGAAGGACTCATCTCCTATCTAGTTTAAGCGAAACCCAGGAAAGGTCCATAGCCGACAAGTCGGCATATGTATCAATCGATCAACTAAACACTCTACAGAGGTTTTACATATCCACAAGATTAGCCATCCTCGGAGCCATGTATCTCCTAGGTAGAATTCCGGTCGCTTGCTAGCCTAGAACGATGCCACCCTACCTCTCAGCCCTGGAACATCCCAAATCTAGTCTGGGATGGCTAATACTGTGAGTCATAGATAGAGTCGGGGCCCTCCGGATGTCACGAGCCAGGTCCACAAGGCCTCCTGAAGTCTCAGAAGGGTGGGGGGGGGGAAACCACACGGCCCATACCTCCTTGCACACGTTCACCTAGCAGTAGTGGCATCGTTCTACCAAGTAGTCCGACCGTCCCGCACCATATAGGGCGAGTGGGATGTAAAGGATTCCCGGTGAGTCTGAGTACTAGTAAGTCCTTAGGGATTGATCAAGCCAGAATGTCTTCATCAGAGTTTCCATTTTATGTGCCACCACAGCACCTCCACCCTGGGCTCCTCCCATCACAGGTTCACACCCAAGGCCACCTCCAATTACCATTTATCTGCCACAGGTATTCCATATCCAAGTGCCCAGGTAGCACCACATGGCAAGACTCACCCCAGGCTCGTCGTTATTCCAGCTCGGTCGACATAACCCTCACTCTCCATGCACCCAAGACACCCGCAGCACGCTCACACACCACCAAGTCCGGCACCCATAGCCAAACCATTCCCAGGGGGTTCACCACCAGCATCACATCCCTGATATAATGCGAAGTGGAGTTAATAATAAGTATAGTGGTGTAATATGCAAGCAAGCAGGCAAGTAAGCATATATAAGTGAGTGAATGCACAAAGCAGGGTGACATGGTAGAGTGGGTTGCATCAGGGTAATAATGGCTCAGGTAGTAGCATGCATCAAAGTACTATCAAAGGAATAATTATAAAGTGCTAGTAGTTCTAGATATTATGCAATGTCTAATAGGATTCTCTAAAAGAGGGTGCTGCCATGACACCTACGATGTCGAGGTAGTAGTGGTACAAATCTTTGTTAGTCGGTGTAGTCGATCAGCAAGGTCTCCTCCTCCTAGATCAACTCCACTCCACAGTCCTATTGTCAGTCATGTTCTCTTTCTCCCATGGGTTCTAGTCCGATTGACGCAACTACTCCATAGAGCGACACACACCAGGCAAGAGAACAATCAATACTCTAAAAGGCGGCAAGACGTAGGAAGATCAACAACACCGAAGGAATACCGAAAGGGACGACTTAGCCCTCTCATTGGATGTCCGATCCCTGGGCCAAGAAATAAGAGTGGTTATTTGTTAAGCACAAGCTTAAATCAAGACCTAGCTAGTACTTCCCTGGTTGATCTTGGTTGACCTGTACGGCTTTGAGATAAATGGCCAAGACCTCAGCTCATCCTAAGCAAACACCACGGCTCGCGGTCTTTCGATCCGGCGTCATAGAGATTGACATGAATCGAAAGGAGCGGCTAAATAGTTCTAGTCTCTCTTAATCCGTATGCCATTGTAATTGACGAGAACCAAGAGAGGGTGGAACAAGAGAGAAAAGTAGGGCAATGGTCTACTTCCAATACACACGCCATGGCAAAGGATGAGGCATCGAAAAGGAGCGACACACAAAGGGACACGAGTGCCCAATCCACTTGTAGGGTACCAGGACCTAGGTGCACTAAATGCACTAAGACATCTCTAGGGTTCTTAGCGGTGCGGTTGTCACCGCAAGAACCACAGAAATGCTATGGTCCAAATGGGTACAACCATACAAGAGCTTAAGCATGAAAGAACCAACCAAAAGAGAGAAATACGAGATTCACATTCCTTTGATCCACTTGCCATAGCAATGACGAGAATCGAATGAATGAAATCAAAAGGGCAATAAACACCAATCTGGCAAAAGGCTCAATCCACATCTTTACTGGATTGATGGGGATTGAGAACAAGAGAGATAAGAATGGCATCCACACTCTTTCGACCAACTCATCATGGGCCGGGCACGATGCGACGAGGCGGAGTGGGTGCGACAGGGGATGGAGCACGGTGCGCCGCGTGTCGCAGCTCAACACGGGATGGGGGCACCGCACGTGAGGCGGCTTCGGGTGAGCAGACAGCGCGGTGAGCGCCGCAACGAGCGAAGCGAGGAGTTGGGGATTTCTGTCGGATGTCGTAATGTAGATGGAGTAGATAGAAGAGAGAACATAGATGGGTCTATTGGGCTAGTTGCTGTGCTAGAGCGAGCACGGAGCAGAGCGTCTGATTTTTTTTTAAGATTGTGGGTGTATCTTCTTTAGCATTACCCGTATATTCCAATGGTATATCTATTTAATTGGTGCACCAGTCCAAGCCCAATGAGAAAAATCACCTGATCGGATGCTCAACCCATTCTTGAATTTCGCAGGGCCCAGCGGCCTAGGCCGCCACCGTCGCCGCTCCTCGAACTCGCTGTCTCGCACCTGCTGCCACTGTCGTGACCCTCAACTCACGTCGCATCGCAGTGCCCTCGCCTATAACACCTCCCCTGCATGCACCAACCATAGTTGGCCATGCAGCCTGAGCCCGTCAGCCCGGCATGGAGGCTAGCGGGCTCGGGCTGGCCCGGCTCGGAGTAGCAGGCCGTGCCTAGGCCTTACCCCAGGCATGTGGGCCGGCACGGCACGGCCTGTTACAGTCGAGCTGGCCCGCTAGCGGCCCAGCCTACAACCTCCCAAGCCTCCCCGCGCCCCCAGCTCACCTCCCCGGCTCCCCCTCCCCCCTAACCCTATCTCATTTCCCCAATTCCCCATATCCCTAGTCGCCAACGCCGTCCCCCTTTCCCCAACCACGAGCAGCATCGGCCATCAGCGTCGCCTCCCCCTCTCCTCTCCCAGGCATCTATACCCTCTCCCTCTCTACGACCATGCCTCGCCCTTCTCCACTCCGCTCCTCACCCTCGTGACCTCCCTCTCTGCTTCGCTCGGCCATGCACCGCACCCCTCCTCCCTCCTTGCGACCTCCCTCCTCCATCTCTCCAGACAGTGGTGGCAGTGGCGCTTGAAAGCTCTAGTTTGGTTTTGGTTAATTGATGAAACCCTCAGGGCTAACCTAGTTTATCAAGATGATTATGATATAGGTAGCACTACCCCAAGTGATGAAGCAATGGCGAAGATCATGACAATGGTGATGGTAAGGTTATGGTCAAATGCTTAAACTTGGAAAAGAAGAAAGAGAAAAACAAAAGGCTCAAGGCAAAGGTATAAAATGTAGGAGCCATTTTGTTTTAGTAATCAAGACACTTAGTGATTGTGATCATATTTAGGATAGATAGCCGTACTATTAAGAGGAGTGAAACTCGTATCGAAATGCGGTTATCAAAGTGCCACTAGATGCTCTAATTCATTGCATATGCATTTAGGATCTAGTGGAGTGCTAACATCCTTGAAAATGTTTGTGAAAATACGCTAACACATGTGCACAAGGTGATACACTTGGTGGTTGGCACATTTGATCAAGGGTGGTGAAGTTTGGGAGCAAGAGTAAGGAACTCCACCGTCGGAGTGTCCGCCCGTAGAGTGTGGACAGTCCGACGGTGCCACTGGCGCCCTAGACAGAAAAATTGGAGATCACTGTAATTGACCGGACGCTGGTCTCGGTTGGACTGGCACGTCCGGTCAGTGGCAGCAAAGGGTGCGCATTTCGGTCTTATGACCGGACGCTGGGTCACTTAGTGACCGGACGCTGGCTAGGTGCGTCCGGTCAATGCTGACGTGAGGCACACAGAGGAGACATTGAGTGACCGGACGTGTCCGGTCGTGAATTTTCACGTTTGGATGCTTACTGGAAATGACCGGACGCTGAGGTCCAGCGTCCGGTCACTTTCTTACTAACGCGTCTAGTCATCACTTGACCATTGAAATCGGGCGATCGGCGTTTGAAGCAGTTGACATGTGGCGCTCATCGCACGACCGAACGCTGAGGTCCAGCGTCCGATCAATATGACCGGAGCGTCCGGTCGGCCCGTGTTCAGTGTAGTGAGGAGCCCAACGGCTCTATTCATGGGGGCTCTCTATTTAAGCCCCATGGCCAGCTCAAGCTCACTCTCTTGGCCATTTTCATTGATATAGCAACCTTGTGAGCTTAACCAAACACCTCCCACTCATCTCCATCATTGATCCATCATCTTTGTGAGATTGGGAGAGAATCCAAGTGCATTGCTTGAGTGATTGCATCTAGAGGCACTTGGCATTCATGTTGCACTATGGATTTCACTTGTTTCTCTTGGTGGTTGCCACCACCTAGACGGTTGGAGCAGTGGTGGAGGATTGGCACGAGTTGGTGATTGTTCATGGCCATCTTTGGTGATTGTAAGGGGAGTTGTACCTTCCCCGGAGGAGTGCCCAAAGGTAACTCTAGTAAATTGCTCGTGTCATTGAGTTACCTCAATTGTGGGTCGGTTCTTGCAGTGTCCTATCGTGTGGACGAGGTTTGTGAAACACCTCTTAGCCGCCGAACCACCAAGTGTTGGTCGACACAATGGGGATGTAGCGTGTTGGCAAGCATGTGAACCTCGGGAGAAAATCGATTGTCTCTTGTCTTTGGCATTCTCCTGGTGATTGGCTATAATATTCATCTTGTGATTGGTTCATCCCCTACACGGCGGTATAATCACCCTACTCACTTATTTACATTCTTGCAAACTAGTTGATACAAGCTCTTTAGTGTAATTAGAATTGAGAGCTCTTAGTGAGTAGTTACATAGAAAGTTTGTGTGCCTAAGTAATCATTGAAACTAGAATTGTTGGATAGGTGGCTTGCAACCCTTGTAGAGCTAGAGCAAGTTTGCATTACGCTATTTGTCATACTAATCAAATTGCTCTAGTTGATTTGTAGATTTTTAAATAGGCTATTCACCCCCTAGCCATATTAGGACCTTTCAAATGTGGATTATTCGGGTTCTACCTTGGGGTGTGCTCGATGGAACTGTCCGATGTAGCTAACTTTTGGGGTGCTTAGTGTCTAACGAAAGACGAGCGCCCCCGAAAGCGTATTATTTGGGGCGGTTCTGCCACACTGTTTTAGTTGGAATTGGTCATGAAATCCTTATTCTGCTGAAGTACATTGTAGGTTTAGTTTGTTTAGTGTTAGTTGGGATTGTCTACATTGTATCAAGGCTTTAATAAATTAATGTAAGAGAGTACATGAAAGAGCTGTGTGGTATAGGATATTAATTGATCATGTTGATTGATGGATGTTGTATAATATGGGTGTTTACACCAAAATTTGGAAGTAGGGTCGCAAGGGACTCGAAAGCTCCCAAGATCATGTCAGTAGGGAATCAATTGTGTGCAGATTAGGACCAGCTGATTCGAATGCAGCACTAGAATCGGCTTTCTTTAGGCAGCACCAGCAGATAATGATAAAGGCTATGATCGGCGCCGGGACAAGACATGATGGACTCTACAAAAAGGGAAAGATTTGAGTCCAAGTCATCTTAAATTAGGAATGTTTTCTCTTAGGGCCAAAGATTGTGATGAGTTGTGCTTAGATAGGAGTCATGCGTAGGTCCTGGGTATAAATATCAAGCCCCGGCTATTGTAAAAGACACACAATCAATCAAATACAAGTTACTTACTTTTTTCGGCTCCGGCAACCCCTTAGGAGGAGTAGAGTAGATCTCGGCGTGTTCTTCAGCAAGTACGGTTGCATCGATCCGGTCGACCTCCACTGCTTGTCTATAAGTACTGTCATGGCTTATACCTCTGTTCGTATGGCTACATCGATCCGATCGACCTCCACTGCGACTCTGGTATGAGTTAGTTATTGACTCTTGTCTAGTTCACGTACGGCTGCATCGATCCGGTCGACCTCCACTGCTCGAACTAGATTAAGGTCAAGTTATCAGCTCTATCTAAGGGTGGCATTCCTTTGGATAGATTCATTAAGTTACCGATATTGCTTATTACTTCTATTATTTATTTAATTATAGCAATATCACTTTGCCCGATTGGCATTGATCTAGATCGGCCTTATATCCTTTTTAACCCATCATTTGTTAATCTAAACTGATCTAATCTGCACTTTGAATGATGAGTTATGTTTTATCGGCTTTTTGTATCAATCTTAACCATGCATAGCGTGCGGTTAAGGCGTGTTTGATCTTAAGTAGATCTGTTGGCTAGCGAAAACTGTTCCATGGCCCATTTTCATGGCCTGTGTGATTCTGCCTCACACTCCACTATTAGCACCATGGAGTGGGGATCGTTATTTGGTAGATCTATTTCTGAGAGGGCATGATCTTAACTGTGCGCTATGCCTGAATTGGCCATTTTAGCCGATATCGAGTGCTTTCACGAACAGTTCACGTCATGAGAACATTGAAGTAGCGATGGGTTGAAAGATGTGTTAGCCCCACGATCTTATTATTGTATTATGGCCTGCATGATTCTGCCTCATGCCCCACTGATATTGGTAATAAGTTAGGGTCGTCGAGTCTATTGTTGTTTCTACGGCCTACATGATTCTGCTTCATGCCCCACTGGTCATAGCAATAGATGAGATCTAATATGTTCATTAGATTTATCTCTATTAAATGGTTGAATGATGATGAACTGTTTCTTTTATAAAGGGGTTCGATTACTTGCAGTCATTGGCTCAGTATAAGCTAATTATTGTTAATATCTTATTGCCATTGACCAATATTTGTCTAAAGAATGATATTCATCCTGAACGATAACCGATTCTTCTTATACAACCCTATGAACTTCAACTGATTTATTCTTATGAATATGCTAGAATCGACTATTTAGTCGATCTCCTTTCATATCGGCTCTTAGAGCCGCACATTCGGGACTGTGTGGCAACACCGGCATGTTCTGCCCTAAATTACTGATAAACTTTCTCTCCTTGTCAATTGCATGGTCAAATTGACTGACACATCTCGGGGGGAGTGCGTAGGATCGACCACCCCTGTGCTGAAGCTAGGTGGATCTCTAGCTCCATCGAGCGGACCCTTCCGGCTTGCTCGTGTGGCCTTGGCACGGGATGAAATTCCATGTCGACACACGTTTCTGGCATGCCCAGTGGGACCACCACAATCACCATGGCGGTTCATAACAACAACGACATCCTTATGATACATTATGAAGATCTACCTAATGGAGATAAAGATGTCATCGGCAAAGCTACAGAAGAATTTCAGAGTAAATGTTTATTGTCCTACACCAAAACACGTGACAACATAATTGTTCAGAAATTTCTACTACCAAGAGTTCTACTATATGGGCAGACAGATATAGCTGAAGCTGAAGACAGGCATTTCTTTATGAAAGTTGTAGACAAATCTGTTCATGATACCATATCAAGCCATAACGAAGCTTTCTTGGACATATTCCACAATGCCATGAAAGAGGCGATTCATGGGTTTCTAGTTGGTCAAGGTGGGCCGGCTTATTACAACATTCCAGATCCATTGACCCAAGGGACTAATCAAGTTGGTACCAGCCGTCAAGAAGCAGCACCAGCTGGTAATAATGATGTCTAGGCAGTTCAGGGTTCATCTGAACAAGCTCAAGGAACTACTACGAATTAGATACAGTATAATCCTAGACCATCAGTAGAGCATGTGCAACAGCATGCGGGGCAAGGTCAAAACCAGGTGATCAATTTTGGCACATCAGGCCGCATACCATTGTTTGCTAAAAAAAATAGCACCCTCAATTCAAAGGATCCATAGAGATATAGATCCTTATGTCTATAATCAGAGACTTCAAGCAGCAAACCAGCAAAGGACTCAGCAGATAGAGATTCCACAAGGGTATCACTATGGTACAGATTATAACACCCTTCACATGATTCCAAATCCAAGGTACCAAGGCACATGGGATTTCAATCCACAGATGGGTCAGCATGTGCAGAGAAATCCAAATTCAAATGTTGATGAGTTGCTGCTGAAGGTGACCGAGATGATGAGGAATCAGTTCGGTCTGAAGCCAAAAGGGCTGACCTTCTTGTACAAATGCTCATATCTAGAATGGTATGATTTGGTTGTTCTTCCCACAAATTACAGGCTCCCAAAGTTCGCTAAGTTCACTGGCCAAGACAGTACAAGCATGATAGAACATGTCAGTCGGTATCTCACATAATTGGGTGAAGCATCAGTTGAGGATGCCCATCGACTTCATTTCTTCTCCTTGTCCCTATCAGGGCCAGCCTTCACTTGGTTTTCATCACTACCAATTAATTCCATTGCTAATTGGGCTAACCTAGAGAAGAAGTTTTATATATATTTTTACACTGGGACTGCAGAAAAGAAAATTACCGATCTGACAACTATAAGGTAAAAGACTAATAAATCGGGCACTGAGTTTCTTCAGAGGTTTCGAGAAACTAGGAACTTGTGCTTCTCCTTAAACTTGGCTGATGATCAACTAGCTGCTTTAGCCGTTCAAGGAATGCTGCCAATGTGGAAAGAAAAGCTGCTAGGACAAGAATTTGACAACTTGGGTCAATTGGCTCAACGAGTGGCAGCGCTCAATAGCCAATTCTAGAATATGCGCAGAGATACCCAATTTCAGAAGAGTACCACAGTGGCCGAAGCTTATGATCCATACTCAGTTAATGATGGCTATGAAGGTGAAGAAGAAGAGGTTGTTGTGGCTGAATGGAATTGGGGCAAGAAAACAGTAATGGTGTCAAATCCTTGGGGAAGAGGAGTCGAGGAGAGCTATGACTTTGACGTTACCAAATCAGACAAGCTCTTTGATTTCTTGCTTGAGAAGGGGCAAATCAGGTTGTCCGATGGTCATGTTATGTTGCCACCTAATCAGTTGAAGAATAAGAAGTTCTGCAAGTTCCATAACACTACCTCTCATTCCACTAATGAATGCAGAATCTTCCGGCAGCACATATAGAGGGCTATTCAGCAAGAAAGGCTTAAATTTGACACACCTCGGAAAATGAAAGTTGATGATAATCCTTTCCCAAGAGATCAAAACATGGTTGATGCTAGGCTACTCAAAGGAAATACTAAGGTCCTAACATCAACCAAATCAAGAGAAGCTGGAATAGTTGATCCCAAGATGCAAATATCAGCTGATGAGTATAGAGATATTAGAAGACGTCACGCTAAGCAAAAGAGTCGATATTATCAGGGGGAAACATTAAAAGATGGGGCGACAAAGCCACGAGTTACATCTCGGATCCTATTGAATAAGTGGCAGCGGCAGAAGGAAAAGGATTATCAGCGTTGGTTCAAGGATCAAGAATACCAGCGTCAACTAGAAAAAGAGAGGTATGAAAGGAAACAAGCTGAACCACATTGGAATTGTCCTTTCTTCAGACATTGCTGGAATGAAGGTTTGAAGTTGCCTACCAGACATGACTGTCCAGAATGCAGCAATCAATATTGGGAGTTTAGGCAACCTCAAACCAACCACTGATCTATCCATACTCAAGATGCATAATATCATAATAACATGGATTGACGCTTAAAAAATGGAAGTGTTCATAATCGGCTGGGAAAAAGAGTGGTTGATCAAGACCGGGCTGATTATGAAGAAGGCAATGAGAGAAAATATATTTGATAGGAAGGACAATGGTGTCCAGGAGGTTTGACAAGAAGCCAGAAGAGAAGGGTGCAACGCTTAAGGAATAAAGAGTTGGAACAGGCTCAGGCATCCGATAAACCTCAAGTATGGAGTACTAAGCAAACAACCAATAGAAAGCAACCATCAGCTAATATCCAAATGGTTTTTCTGTTGCCATCAGAATTCAGAGCTCCTGCAGATCAAGAAGTTTATTCAGATTTTGATGAGTTGGAGTATGAGGAGATAGTTGCCAAGTTGACAGTTGTACAACAAGCAGTATTTGATAAACCAGTCAAGCATCGGTACTTAAAGGCTTTATATATGAAAGGTTTTATCGATGGGAAGCCGATGAACAAGATGTTAGTGGAGGGAGGTGCTTCTGTCAATCTCATGCCTTACACCACTTTTCGTAAACTTGGCAAGGGACCAGAAGATCTGATGAAGACTGACATGATGCTTAAGGATTTTGGATGTAATGCATCCAAGACCCAGGGGGCAATAAACGTCGAACTAATAATCAGGAGTAAGACTCTGCTCACCACATTCTTTGTCATCAATGGAAAGGGGTCATACAGTTTGCTCCTCGGTCATGATTGGATTCATGCGAACTATTGTGTGCCATTGACCATGCATCAGTGTTTGATTCAATGGCATGTGGATGATGTTGAACTGGTTCGTACTGATGAGTCTGTGAGCATCGCAATAGCCGATCCAATCTTCTAGGAACTAGGAGACTTTGAATGCTTTTCTGGCAAGCTATGGGAAGGAGGCTTCATTAGAGTCAATGGTGAAAGCCAACAGCTGATCCAAGCAGTCGGCTTTAAAAATTTATCTTAATGGATAATCCAATAGATGGTACAGATGGCAAACTGGGACATGGTTTCACGTCGGCCGATGAATTAGAAGTAGATATTGGTTCTGGAGATAGACCTAGGCCGACGTATGTAAGTGTGAAATTGGACCCTGAGTATAAACAAGAATTAGTTGATTTGTTAAGGGAATTTAAAGACTATTTTGCTTGGGAGTACTATGAGATGCCTGGTCTAGACCGGTCAATTGTCGAACATCGGTTGCCAATCAAACCTAGATATCGGCCATTTAAATAGGCGCCAAGGAGGTTCAACCCAAACGTGATTGATGATATCAAAAAGGAGACTAAAAGGTTACTGGAGGCAAAGTTTATCCGACCGTGCCGATATGCAGAGTGGATATCGAATGTTGTCCCTATATATAAGAAGAATGGAAAATTAAGAGTTTGCATCGATTTTAGGGATCTGAACAAAGCCACACCCATGGATGGTTATCCGATGCCAATAGCTAATATATTAGTGGATGCAGCAGCCAGGCATAAGGTTATTAGCTTCATGGATGGCAATGCAGGGTATAACCAAATTTTCATGGCTGAGGAAGACATAGCAAAGACCGCTTTCAGGTGCCCTAGCGCAATCGGTTTATTCGAGTGGGTTGTGATGACCTTTGGTTTGAAGAATGTTGGTACAACTTATCAAAGGGTGATGAATTACATTTTCCATAAGTTGATCGGTAGGATTGTTGAAATCTACATCGATGATGTGATGATGAAATCCAAAGGGTACAAAGAGCACCTAGCTGATTTGCGAGAGACTCTGGAATGCACAAGAAAACATGGGCTTAAGATGAATCCTAATAAGTGTGCTTTCGGAGTGTCAGCTGGACAATTCTTGGGATTTATGGTCCATGAGAGAGGAATCAAAGTTGGTCAAAAAAGCATAAAAGCAATTGATGAAGCAGTTCCCCCGACTACTAAGATAGAGATGCAATCTCTGCTTGGTAAGATTAATTTCATTAGAAGATTCATTTCTAATTTGTCGGAAAGGATCCTACCATTTTCTCCTCTGTTGAAGTTGAAAATGATCAAGAATTCAAGTGGGGTGACATACAACAAAGGGCATTTGAAGAGATAAAAGAATACATGAAGTGTCCACCTGTGTTGGTCCCTCCTCAGCAAGGTAAGCCTTTTAAATTGTACATATCGACTGATGACAAGACAATTGGATTGGCCTTGATGCAAGAATTTGAAGGAAAAGAGAGAGTCGTTTTCTATCTGAGTAGAAGACTACTGGATCCAGAGACAAGATATTCTCTCACCGAAAAGTTATGCTTGTGCTTATATTTCTCCTACACTAAGTTACGACACTACTTATTATCAATCGAGTGTATAGTTGTTTCCAAGGCTGATGTGATTAAGCACATGTTATCAATGCCAATACTGAATGGAAGAGTGGGAAAGTGGATTCTTGCATTATCGGAATTTGACTTGAAGTATGAATTGGCTAAAGTAGTCAAAGGGCAAGTAATGGCCGATTTTGTCACCCAGCATCATAAGCCAAGCATTGGTTATGTAGAGCTAATGCCTTGGACGTTATTCTTTGATGGATCATCATGCAAGCAAGGTAGTGGCATTGGTATTGTTATTATTTCGCCTCGGGGGGCAAGTTTTGAGTTTGCTCTTCCAACTGAACCAAAGATTACTAACAATCAAGCGGCGTATGAAGCTATTCTTAAGGGACTTCAACTTCTTCATGAAGTAAAGGCCGAAGCAATTGAAGCATTTGGAGATTCACAGTTAATTATTAATTAGTTGATCGGCCTATATGAGTGCAAAGAAGAGACTTTGAAAGGATACTATGATGAGAGCCAAAAGTTGCTCAAGGAGTTTCTTCATATCTCTTTCCAACATATTCCGAGAGGACAAAACCAAGAGGCTAATCGTCTAGCTCAAAGTGCATCAGGATATCGAGAGGACAAAACCTTAAGTGATGATTGGAGAGTCGAAATAGCCGATTACCTTAGAGATCCATCTCAGAAAGTTACCAGAAAGCTAAGGTATAAATTGGCTAAGTATGTTTTGTTAGATGATCAGTTATATTATAAAACAGTCGATGGGGTGTTGCTCACATGCTTAAACCAAGAAGAAGCTAAGGTGTTGATGGGTGAGGTGCATGAAGGGATATGTGGAGCTCATCAATCGACTTATAAGATGAAATGGATTATTCGTAGAACTGAATATTTCTAACCAACGATATTAGAAGATTGTTTTGAATATTACAAGGGATGCCAGGACTATCAACATTTTGGTAATGTCTAGAGATCGCCTGTGTCGTCCATGAATCCAATAATTAAGCCATGGCCGTTTCGAGGTTGGGGAATTGATTTAATTGGCTAGATTTTTCCGCCTTCAAGCAAAGGACATAAGTTCATATTGGTAGCAACAGATTACTTTACTAAATAGGTTGAGGCAATTCCTTTGAAGACGGTAACCTCAAAGAACATGATTGATTTTGTTAGGGAACACATTGTATATCATTTTGGGATTCCTCAAACTATAACAACTGATCAAGGGACAATGTTCACATCAGAAGAGTTCGGGGATTTTGCTGCTAGTATGGGAATCAAGCTATTGAATTCCTCTCCTTACTATGCTTAGGCTAATGGCTAGGCAGAGGCATCCAACTAGATAATGATTAAGCTGATCAAGAAAAAGATCGAGGAACAGCCAAGGAAGTGGCATTCGATGCTAAATGAGGCACTGTGGGCATATAGGATGGCCTGTCATGGATCAATTAAGACATCGCCTTACAAACTTTTGTACGACCATAATATAGTTCTTCCTTGGGAAGTTTGGACTGGATCGAGGCGTGTTACACTGCAAAATGATTGGTTAGCCGAAGTCAACAAGAATCTTATGATAGACAATTTGGAGGACTTGAGTTGCCTTTGGCTGCATGCTCTTGAAAATACCGAAGCCAATAAACTGAGGGTTGCAAAATATTACAATAAAAAGGTCAAGATTAAGCAATTCTCTGAAGGAGACTTGGTCTGGAAAGTGAAATTACCGATCGGGTCAAAGGACAGTGAATTCGGCAAATGGTCACCTAACTAGGAAGGACCTTATCGGATCAAACGTTGTGCGCCTAGTAATGCTTATATTTTGGAAACACTAAGAGGAGAGGAAGAATTTGGCCAAGCAATCAATGGGAAATATCTAAAGAAATATTACCGTAGCGTTTGGATTAATACTTAATAACCAATTTGTTCGGTCGTCAGCTTTAATAGCCGATATCAGAAAGGTATCGCCTCTAGTGCAAAAATAAGCCCGAAGGGGTAAAAGCCGGTACGATGTGTATCGTCTATGGAAGCAAAGCAAGCACGGGTGAAGTGATATGTATGAAGTGCGAAAAAAGGAAAATCACTCAAGACGAAGAAGTTGTTTGCTAAATATCACCTATTACAAGCTACGGGCCGGAAAACACTTTGCTTACTATATCATCGGCTAGGGTGTTGAAGGCTATAGAGTTGGCGGCGCTAGAAAAATCCTCAACCAAACCCTCATGCTCCCCAGGGTGCGCCGCATCTGGAAAACCATGGGGAAGAAGACGAAGATTGTGGCCAGAACGGGCTTGTGCAGCAGCCAACGCCATGGCAGCACCATGACGAACGCCATGAAGAGCGACCTCCCTGACATGGTTCGGGATGTCATGCAAGTGAACCTTCAGAACGGCGCCCTAGCATTGACAAATCCAGCTGCGTGATCCATAGCTGATCGAAGGCTTTCCAACTGAGCAATGAGATCTAAAAAGATTTAAGGAAAGAATGATCAGAAATCTTGAAGGCAGAATTAAGAAGAAGACAGAAAAATTGTGGTGGATGTCTCACCCATGATTCTGGCTTCAGCTCTGGCCAACCTTTCCCCCACTGGGCTGGCCTCAAGAGATGATCGGCCCTGAATCATGGCCAAAGCTGATTCTGCGAGGGAGAGGCAGCTAGCCAGATTCTAGTCAGTCCGATCGATGGAAGCCAGCAGATCGTCATTGCTGATCTACCTCCTTGGGTAGTGGGGGAGCTAGCGGCGAATTGGTGCTGAAGGTGACCCCAAAGGCTAAACAGTGTAGGGTCGAGATGGTGGACTAGAGGGGGGTGAATAGTCCTTTCTAAAATTAATCATGTCGGCTAACCGAAACAAGTATGGAATTAGAACTATCGGTCTAGCCAAGACTACACCCCTCTATCTATGTTTTCTAGCACCTTCCAAAGATACTAATTGACCAACAAAGGTGCTGGGCTAGCTAGAGCTCACCTAACCAAATCTAGGAGCAAGGTCACACAAACCTATGCCACTAGTACTTTAAGCAACAAGGGAGCTCCTACACATGCTAGTAAGCAAAAGCACAAAGTCACCTAATGCTCACTAACAATGCTCAATAACAAGGCAACCAATGCTAAATTAGAGAGCGCAATTACTTAGCTACACAAATTAAGCAATGTGACTAACAAGGTTACACAAACCAAATTAGCCACGCAAGGGAGCTACTTCTATGCTACACAAGCAAGAAGGTAATTAGCAAGCTACACAAGCTAACTAATTACAAAAGCAACAACACAAGCTCAATGTATATGAAAGTAATTGCAAGCTTGTGTAACGGGGATGCAAACTAATGGGAAGAACAAGGTTGACACGATGATTTTTCTCCTGAGGTTCATGTGTTTGCCGACATGCTAGTCCCCGTTGTGTCGACCGCTCACTTGGTGGTTCGGCGGCTAATTGGCATCACCCGCCAAGCTCGCATGTCGGGCGCCGCAAGAACCTACCCTAGAAGTGAGGGTAGCTCAATGACACGCTTTACTAAAGTTGCTCTTCGCAGCTCCCGCAGGGCGAGCACAATGCCCATCACAAAGCACTTATCTGGAGCGCCGCACAAGCCTCTTGCGGGCTTCGACGGAGACCACCACCAAGCCGTCTAGGAGGTGGCAACCTCCAAGAGTAACAAGCATCACCAGCTTGCAACTCGATCACCTAGTGCCACTCGATGCAACCTCACGATGCAATCGCACTAGAATCGCTCACTCACACAATCGGATAGATTGGAATGATGATAATTTTTTTTATTATATACCATTTGAGATCAAAATCACTTGATAGTTTGAATATGAAGATGAGGAAGCTATAGTAGTTCAAAAACTAATATGCACCTTTCATTGCCTCATTTCATGGTCTAGAAATAGAGAAATTTTTGGTTTTCTAGATTGGTAATAATGGTGAATATATTTGATTTATATGCCATTTGAGCTCAAAATCACTTGATAGTTTGCATATGTAGATGAAGGAATCTTATAGTAGCTCGTCAAAACTAATATGCACCTTTTATTGCTTCATTTCATGGTTTAGAAATAGAGAAATATAAGGTTTTTAGTATATAGCTCAATTAATTTCATGGTTCAAAATGAGAAATTTATAGTAGTTGATGAAAATGAGTATAGAGAGTCATACGTGGCGACTGCTTTCGGGTCCTCAGCCTCGCATGGGGTCCCTAAGCGACTGAGGCCAGACCTCCCTCTCATTGCGTGCGGCAAGTGTGCGCAGAAGACTGTGAGGGAGTACAGGGTGAAGAAGAAGGGTCCCAACCAAGGGCGCATCTTCTACATGTGTCCGGATCATGAAGTGAGTTATTTTTTTGTCATGTTTTGTTATGGTTTGTAGCCATTTTTGTGATGATTTTGATTAAAGTCTTGATTTGTTGTTGTAACTTCAGTGGGATGGCACTAGATCATGTGACGGTTGGTATTGGGAAGAAGAATATGTTGTACACGTCCAAGAATCTCTTGCAAAGGAGACTGAGGTGGCGGATGAGAGTGCACATATGTATGATGAGGCAGTGAACCAGCAAAAGAATGATCTGTCTGTTTGTAACACCCTTGGTGTTACACCATAAATCACTTACTAAAACATGTCATAAGCATCATGTTTAAATGTTATTGCATGTGATAATATGAACAAGTGAAGCAGTGTAATTTAAACGAACTATAAAAACTTAAAACGAAAGGTTGTTCACGACTTATGAAATTATCAAGTAAGGATGTTCGTGAATTTTTATTGAACAAAAACACTATAGAACATGCATGAGAGGCCTAAATAAAGTTGGAAGTCTAAGAATTATAGTTGACAGTAAAATACTTGGTGTAGAGAAATAATTGGGTTAAGTACAAATTTCAATAGCTTGAAAATGCAACTAGAAATAGAAATCCAATTAAACTTAGAAAATTTCTAGAACTTTGGACAGGGTAGACATTGCTTTGTTCATCAATTTTTATAGAAAAATTTAGTTAAGAAGTAGAGTAGTGTCATGGCCTGTTTTAGTAGCCTAATATACCCTCTAAAGTATGGTGAAGATGGTTTGGGTGTTTGGCCAACTGATTAGTTGTTTTGGACGCTTTAAAAAGCGTGCATGGCACGTCCTCGATCGGTTTCCTTGTGTAGGCACGGTCACCGTGCCCCCGAGCCATGACATCAATGTGCCAGCCGCCGCGCGTGCGCGTGCCTGGCCGTGCTTGGCTGGCCGCTGTGGCCGATAGCCCTGGCACGAGTTGCCCCACCTCACTACCCGCGCTACTACCCATCGCTAGCTCCCAGCCATGCACCATCATGCCGTCGTTGCCTGCCCTAGCTCGCTACACTGCGCTATTGCCCGCCATGCTGCAGCACGCTGCTATCACATCCGCCTATGCCTAGGAATGTAGTGTTGTGAAGGAGAGAGTAGGTGAGGGCCGTTGTGCATAAGTGATGTCTCTAGGAACAGTAGTGTGGACCGCGGGTTCATTTGTCCTAAACCAGGGGCTTTTCTACAAGAGCGTGCCGCGCGCGCGGGTTCCCCCGCTGCGGGCCACCTTCGTGTGTGGGCCGCACACGTTCGTTAGTGGGCCGTGCGGGTTGAATTTGTTTTTTCCTTTTTTCTAGAAAATAGAAATAGGTTTTATTTTTAGATTCTGAGCTAGACTTTGAAAAATCATATCAATTCACAGAGACATCCAAAAATGATGAAATAAATTTTGTTTGGTTCCTAAAAATATTGTCTATCTGATGGTATGATTAGTGGATACATGTCTGACTTGATGCTAAGGTATATTAATTCATTTGAAAGAGCTTAGTATTATTTAGGATAATATTGTAGGATTTTTTGTGGCTAATTGATAATAGCTTTGGCTCTGAAACCTTTACAGTAGGTTCATTGTATTATTATGTGCTCACTGTAATTTTTATAGCCCTAGGATAGAATGGGAAATAATAGCTAATTACCCCCTTTTAAGTTTATTAAATCATTAATAGAAATGAGAAAGCATTTTGGTTGCTAAGATAATACTTGAATGTTTCATACCTGTTTAGTGGAAAGGATGGGTAGCTTAGCATCTTAGTCATTAGAGTTAGCTTAGTAGCTTGGTAGATGTATTGTTATTTTAAGAGCTGTTGTTGCTAAAATGCTAAGTGTTGCATCATCAATGCATGCATGTAGAGAACGCGTTGGTGGAGTTCGTGGCCGTTGGAGAGTAGGAATACAAGGAGGTGATTGAGGAGTACGAGGAGGAGGTCTTCATATAGGAGGAAGCCTCGGAGCCACCAATGACTGACATAGCTAACCACCCGCCTACCCAAGGCAAGCCCCGGTGCATAACCCTTATTTTGAATAATCATTATATATATATGAGATGTGGGTGAAAACTACATGCATAAATATATCTACCTATGAGTCCTACTTGTATAGATTGCGTAGTTGCTATGCTTAAGTTTTTCAGTAACATGAGTAGCCTGCTATTACTCATAGTAGGTGATTATTATTACTGCTCTCATAATAAAATGATGAAAGGAAAATGGAGACCAAGCAGGGATATGGTACGGGTATTGGTGGGTGTAATAGGTTGTGTCCCGTGGCCAACGGGGCATAGCTTGATTACACTATTTTCCCTATCCGTGTCAGTTAAGGACCGTCTGTTGCTGTGGATGGTAGTCAGGTCACAAACTTATTATCCTAAGCACATACTTTCTTATGGGAGTGAGAAGACTTGTCACTTTGTTGTCATGGGTTCCGGCTCTTTCTAGACCGACTGATTGGAGGCGGAGATGGTAGAGGTCTAAGCACCGCACTGAGTCCAGGACTCAGGAGCGGGGGCTTGGAGTCTAAGTTTAGACAGGGACCTGGACCCCGTGATATAAGAGTGGTAGGTTGGTCTTGCTTGTGCTTGGGGTACAAGTGGGGCATGTGTTTTGGGGTACCTAGCTAGGATACATTAGTTCGTGAATCACTGCGTGATGCAGTACGGCATGGCTATGATCTAGCATCATAGTAAGAACTGGAAGATGAAAGGTGAAGAATGGCTTAGATTGCTCAACTCATGCTTGAAAGTAGAACAGGTGCTTACCTAGAAGGGTTAGTTAATGTACTAATCTAGACTGCTAATAAAATGAACACATAAGGAGTCATGATTAGTAATGCTTTCCGCTTAAAGAAACTAGCAAGCCATAAAACATATCATATCCTTTGGAGTCGAGAAACTATTCCCACTAGTCAGGTAAGTCTTGCAAGTACATTGTGTACTCAGGATTTATTTACCCTAGTTGTAGGTGTAGCTTAAGGACGGCTTTTGTGTGGAGGATTCTTCTGGTGGGCACAGATAGATCCTTGTATCTTATCGTTAGATGTTTAATTCAATTCCGCACTCTGAACTTGGTATTGTAATATTTTATTTCTAAGAACTTCTGTTGTATGAAATGGATTAAGTATTGTAAGCTCGTTCTCATTATTGGATCCTAGACGAAAAATGTTGAAAGCTCTAGTTTGGTTTTGGTTAATTGATGAAACCCTAAGTGCTAACCTAGTTATCAAGGTGATTATGAGATAGGTAGCACTACTCCAAGTGATGAAGCAATGATGAAGATCATGAAAATGGTGATCGCATGGTGATGATCAAATGCTTGAACTTGGAAAAAGAAAGAGAAAAACACAAAGTCTCAAGGCAAAGGTATAAAAAGGAGCCATTTTGTTTTGGTGATCGAGACACTTAGCGAGTGTGATCACATTTAGGATTGATAGCTGTACTATTAAGAGGAGTGAAACTCGTATCAAAATGCGGTTATCAAAGTGCCACTAGATGCTCTAACTCATTACATATGCATTTAGGATCTAGTGGAGTGCTAACACCCTTGAAAATGTTTGTGAAAAATATGCTAACACATGTGGCACAAGGTGATACACTTGGTGGTGTGCACATTTGATCAGGGTGGGGAAGTTGGGAGCAAGAGTAAGGAACTCCACTGGCGGAGTGTCCGTCCGTAGAGTGCATACAGTCCGACGGTGCCACCGGCACCCTAGATAGAAAAATTGGAGGTCACTGTAAAGTGACCCGGACGCTGGTCTCGGTTTGGACCGGCATGTCCAGTCAGTGGCAGCAAGGGTGGTGCATTTTGGTCTTATGACCGGATGCTGGGTCACTATAGTGACCGGACGCTGGCTGGGTGCGTCCGGTCAATGCTAACGTACGCTTGATGTGAGCACACAGAGGAGACGTTGAGTGACCGGACGCTAGGTGCATCTGGTCGAGCATTACCAGACGCGTCCGGTCGTGAATTTTCACGTTTGGATGCTTACTGGAAACGACCGCACGCTGAGGTCCAACGTCCGGTCACTTTCTAACTGACGTGTCCAGTCATCACTTGACCGTTGAAATCGGGCGATCGACGTTTTGAAGCAGTTGACACGTGGCACTCATCGCACGACCGGGACGTTGAGGTCCAGGCGTCCGGTCAATATGACCGGAGCGTCCGGTCGCCCATGTTTCAGGGCAGGGAGGAACCTGAAACAATCCTCAATTTTCCTTAAAGGGAAAATCCACAGAATGAATTTAATATGATAAAACCAAGAACTGATTCCATCATATTATCATATTTCAGTCGATGTCACAGTCATAATCGTAAAATTACAAGAACACAAGATATTACTCACTGTGGAACACACCTATTACAGAGTAAATCCTAGCAGAAGACTATCGAGTGAAGGCTCCTCCTTCACGGGCATCATCAGAGTTGGCGTAGTGTAGCGTAGATTCTATCTCCGAACCAAACTTGAGCGTAGGCATGAGACCTTCTAATCCTTCTAAACTCAGCATCTCTGAGAAGCAGGAAATCTGCACACCGCCAGATGTGTGCAGGCCATGGTCAGCACGAATGAGCTTTAGTGGAAAAGATAACAAGGGATCTGGCGATCCTAATATTTGGCCATGGTTTGCATCCTTAGCGCATGAGAAGTAAATAACATTAGTAATATAATAATAATAATATCCATTTTTAACACATTCACCACCACACCATCCATATCCATCCGCCAACCATCCATCCCCAACCATCTCCACACCACCACACCACATCTCATCTCACACACTCAGGTTGATAGGCCAACTCCCTCTCGGCCTTGTCTCAACGGCCCGCAGCCCCAAGGCTCACGACCGGAAAATACCCCCAACCCTGGAGGGAGGAAAGAAGGACTCATCTCCTATCTAGTCTAAGTGAAACACAGGAAAGGTCCATAGCCGACAAGTCAGCATTTGTATCAATCGATCAACCAAACAATCTGCAGAGGTTTTACATATCCACAAGATTAGCCATCCTCGAGCCATGTATCTCCTAGGCAGAATTCCGGTCACTTGCTAGCCTAGAACGATGCCACCCTACCTCTCAGCCCTGGAACATCCCAAGTCTAGTCTGGGATGGCTAATACTGTGAGTCATGATAGAGCCGGGGCCCTCCGGATGTCACAAGCCAGGTCCACAAGGCCTCTTGAAGTCTCGGAAGGGTGGGAGGGTGGGGGGGAAACCACGCGGCCCGTACCTCCTTGCACACATTCGCCTAGCAGTAGTGGCATCGTTCTACCAAGTAGTCCAACCGTCCAGCACCATATAGGGCGAGTGGGATGTAAAGGATTCCCGGTGAGTCTGAGTACTAGTAAGTCCTTAGGGATTGACCAAGCCAGAATGTCTTCATCAGAGTTTCCATTTTACGTGCCACCACAGCACCTCCACCCTGGGCTCCTCCCATCATAGGTTCACACCCAAGGCCATCTCCAATTACCATTTATCCACCACAGGTATTCCATATCCAAGTGCCCAGGTAGCACCACATGGCAAGACTCGCCCCAGGCTCATCGTTATTCTAGCTCGGTCGACATAACCCTCACTCTCCATGCACCCAAGACACACACAGCACGCTCACACAACCACCAAGTCTGGCACCCATAGCCAAACCATTCCAGGGGGTTCACCACCAGCATCACATCCCTGATATAATGCAAAGTGGAGTTAATAATAAGTATAGTGGGTGTAATATGCAAGCAAGCAGGCAAGTAAGCATATATAAGCGAGCGAATGCGCAAAGCAGGGTGACATGGTAGAGTGGGTTGCATTAGGGTAATAATGGCTCAGGTAGTAGCATGCATCAAAGTACTATCAAAGGAATAATTATAAAGCGCTAGTAGTTCTAGATATTATGCAATGTCTAATAGGATTCTCTAAAAGAGGGTGCTGCCATGACACCTGCGATGTCGAGGTAGTAGTGGTACAAATCTTCGTTAGTCAGTGTAGTCGATCAGCAAGGTCTCCTCCTCCCAGATCAACTCCACTCCACAGTCCTGTTGTCAGTCATGTTCTCTTTCCCCCACGGGTTCCGGTCCCGATTGACGCAACTACTCCATAGAGCGACACACACCAGGCAAGAGAACAATCAATACTCTAAAAGGCGGCAAGACGTAGGAAGATCAACAACACCGAAGGAATACCAAAAGGAACGACTTAGACCTCTCGTTGGATGTACGATCCCTGGGCCAATAAACAAGAGTGGTTATTTGTTAAGCACAAGCTTAAATCAAGGCCTAGCTAGTACTTTCTGGGTCGATCTTGGTTGACCTGTACGACTTTGAGATAAATGGCCAAGACCTCAGCTCATCCTAAGCAAACACCACGGCTCGTGGTCTTTTGATCCGACGTCATAGAGATTGACGTGAATCGAAAGGAGCGGCTAAACAGTTCTAGTCTCTCTTAATTCATATGCCATTGTAATTGACGAGAACCAAGAGAGGGTGGAACAAGAGAGAAAAGTACGGCAATGGTCTACTTCTTCCAATACACACGCCATGGCAAAGGACGAGGCATCGGAAAGGAGCAACACACAAAGGGACACGAGTGCCCAATCCACTTGCAGGGTACCAGGACCTAGGTGCACTAAATGCACTAAGACATCTCTAGGGTTCTTAGCGGTGCGGTTGTCACCGCAAGAACCACAGAAATGCTATGGTCCAAATGGGTACAACCATACAAGAGCTTAAGCATGAAAGAACCAACCAAAAGAGAGAACACGAGATTCACATTCCTTTGATCCACTTGCCATAGCAATGATGAGAATCGAATGAATGAAATCAAAAGGGCAATAAACACCAATCTAGCAAAAGGCTCAATCCACATCTTTACTGGATCAATGGGGATTGAGAACAAGAGAGACAAGAATGGAATCCGCACTCTTTTGACCAACTCATCATGGGACGGACGAAGGTCGGAAGAAGAGACATGGTCCCACAATCCAAACCAACTCATAGGGCACCACAACCGTGCAACTAAACGGCACAAGGCTATTCCCTTGGTTCGCAGCGATGCGGTTGTCACCACTTAGATACAAAGGAACGCTATGGTCCAGGTGGCACAATCATATGAGATGGCTAGGATAAACACAGGCGAAAAGAGGTAGAGCCCGATGGTCATGGCGAGGCATCTCACGGCCATGAGCTCACCTACACGAGTTGGCATCCTTCGTTCTACGATCATTGTATCCCTACTTGTCCACTAGGTTAGGCCACAAAGGGCTCACTGAGTGCGGCTGATATCCGCACCATTGTGGAGTCCACAATGGTCAGGTCCTACGGCCAAATCGGATTACTAATAATTGTAGTACGTCGGAGACAACTAAAAGCGAGGGAGCGAGTTATGCTCGCTATTACGGCCATGGTGGGGAGAACCCACGACTGAAATGGTCGAACAAGATACTATCCCTCGACCGGCTTGAAGGCACGGTCCTTAAGCACAACATAAGAACAAGAATCCCGACAACCCAACATAAGAGCCAAGACACGACCACACGAATGGAGTAGCACATCTTCATAGCAATGAGGGAACCTGCATAAGGGCATGGCATATGTGGATTTAGATAGGCATAGATCGTGAATGACAGGTGTAAGATCGAGTGTATGAAAGAGCGAAGGGAGGGCTTTCATCGGCATCGAGAATGGTGTCCAACTAGGATTTGTCCTTGCGACAAAGGTGAAGATGGCCAGAGGCGGTTGTGACTTGTCCCGGAGCATTGTGGCTTCTTCTGGCCAGCTAAGGCCAGCTACGGCCTGCTGTGGCTAGCTGCGGCTGGCTACAAGTGGCTATGGTTGGCCAAAGGCTAGCTATGGCTAGCCGGGCATGGCAGCGACTAGCTAAGATGTGCCTACTGCTGTCAAACATAGCAAGGGTTAGTGAAGAAAGCGTCCGGCAAGACGGTGGGGCCAGACCACAGGTCTAAAAGAGAGGCGAGTATCGGCCTCGCATTGTGCGGCGTAAAACGGGTGGACAAGGACATGTCCATGGCGTAGAGCTTGATTTTAGAAAAATGTGGGAACTGGTTTCACATTTTTCCAAGGTCATATGAATTGGTTATGATTTTCCAAAGATTAAATCCATTTCTAAAAATAATTAAGGTTGATTTATTCAGGGCGGACACGTGTCACACTGTGACTAGTTTACGTGGCATGTAGGGGCTTGGAGTGGTGTATCAGCTGGTGGTGGTCGGAGAGATCGCCGCGGTGGTCGGAGAGATTGCCGAGGTGGTCGGAAAGGTTGCCGAGGTGGTCGGAGGGATCGCCGAAGTCCCCGACGCTGGCGCGGTCTCATCTTCAGCATGACGTCAGCATGGCATCATCAGAGCTAAACTGTGGCTGACAGGTGGGTCCCGCTGATGTCATCATGATGTTAGCAGGACATCATCAGCTACTGACAGGTGGAACCAGGGCTCTTGGGTCCCTGTCATGTGGGTCCGGTCAACGGTCAACGCTGACCAATCAACGGTCATCCGGTTTGGGTCCCGACTGGGCCTTGGCGGGCCTAGACAGGGCTGGATTTGGGCTAGGCTCACCTGGACACGTGTCGCGTGGGGAGGCCATCCACGTGGCTCATGTGGGGCTCCATACGGGCTCAGTTCCAGGCTGTGGGCATGAGCGTGGCTCATGGTAGACCAAGATGCGCTGGTCCATGGACCTAAGGCAGGGTCCATGGTGGACCAAGTCCACTTCTTCGTTTCTCTTTCCCGGCTCATGGTAGAATGGGTTCACAATGCCATGACAGGTTCCTCCTTTCCCCTCCTCTGTTCTCCCATGGCAGGGCTCTCGCTGGTGGCGAGCTCGCGTGCCAGCGCAAGGCGGCGGCACCACAAGGCTAAAGATGGGTTCTACGGGTTCGCGGGATCGCAGCGAGGGCGTTGGTGGACTAAGGACAAGGCCAAGGGTTCCGGTGGCCAGTGCGTGTGAAGCAGTGGCGTGGGACGGTGGTGATGGGCGATATAGCTACAGCGGCAGGGCAGTTGCAGGCTCTAGAGAGGCTACGGGGAGGCTCGACAGCATCCCAGCACGTGCGACCAAGGGCAGGAAGGTGGCGGCTGTGTCCCCAGGCGCCATCGGCCCAGCAAGGTAGGGCCTTGGCCGTGTACGTAGGTGCATGCGTGCGCGTGTCCAGGGGGCTCGAGGTCGTAGAGGTGGGCTACCAGTGCCGGTGCAGCTCAGAGCAGAGCATGACGTCACAGACGGCATCGGCGTCGCGGCCATGGTGCACATGGTGACGGTGAGCAGGGGGCGGTGTGTGGGCTCACCGTCGGTGTCGAAGGCGAAGGGATAGCGGTGCAGTGGCGAGGTGCCGCAGTGATGATTCGAGGCCGTGCTGTGTCGAGCCGCTACGTCGACATAGTCGTAAGGGCGACGGCACAAGCTTTGGCTCCCGCGGGCTACGACGGTGGGCTCCAGCCTTGCTGGTAGTCGCCGAAGGGTGGGAGGTGCTCATGGTGGCGGCGTGCTCGACGACGTCCATGCGGCTCCAGCGTGGCGAGGTGCTGCGGACTCTAGCTCATCAAGCAGTGTGGGCAGAGGTAGGTGAGGAGCAACGGTGGCGGCTAAAGAGAGTGGGTGAGGGAGACGGTTGTGGTGCTATTTAAGGGCATGGATGGCTAGGGTTCCTGAGGTGCCGTCCATCCTCGACGTCCATGCTAGGGAGAGGGTCACGCGGTGCGAATCATGGGCACCTGAGCCAAGGGGCGCGGTTGGGACGCGGGTGTAGGGGCGCATGCCTTGCCACCCGAGCGGCGACGGCACCTGGGAGCATCTGCTCACTAGGGCTTAGGGTTGGGGCAGCTTGCGGCTGGGCCAGCAGGCTCGCGCTCGTGGGCCTGTGGGGTGCGAAACGGGCTGGGGTTGTTGGGCTGCTGCTGCTGCTGCCCGCGTGGGCCAAAGGCAGGAGGCCAGGCTAGGCCTCGTGGCTTGCAGGCCTGTGCGCGTGGTTGGGGCCAGAGAAGAAGAAGGGAACTGGGCCGACTGGATGAGAAGGTGGTGGGCTGGGCCAAAGGGAAGGAGACGGTGGGCTTGGAGGAATAAAAGGAAAAGGATTTTTACTTTTATTGATTCAAGGAATTTGAAATGAATTTAAAAGGGTTTGAGAGGAATATCCACGGAGAATTGAAAAGGGAAATAAAAGCAAAAGGTTTTCCTTATTTAACACAAATGGATTTTGGGAGAGATGCAAAAGAGATGGGAGTAATTCAAGAAGGCTTGGAGGGGAATGCCACAGATTTGTGCGCTCTGAACAAAACACTAAACCAACTAAAGAACTCTAGCAAACACCTACAAGCAATTCTATATGAGTGCAACAATTTATTTATAAATTGTCCTTAGTTTGACCTAGCAACTACATGCTTCACACATTGGCTCAAAAAATTTAAAAAGTTTGTATTTTTGGCTTCTCCAAAAACCCGGTTTGTTACAGAACCCAACGGCTCTATTCGTGGGGGCTCTCTATTTAAGCCCCATGGCCGGCTCAAGCTCACTCTCTTGGCCATTTTCATTGATATAGCAACCTTGTGAGCTTAACCAAACACCTCCCACTCATCTCCATCATTGATCCATCATCTTTGTGAGATTGGGAGAGAATCCAAGTGCATTGCTTGAGTGATTGCATCTAGAGGCACTTGGCATTCATGTAGCACTATGGATTTCGCTTGTTTCTCTTGGTGGTTGCCACCACCTAGATGGTTGGAGCAGCGGTGGAGCATTGGCACGAGTTGGTGATTGTTCGTGGCCATCTCCGGTGATTGTAAGGGGAGTTGTACCTTCCCCGATGGAGTGCCAAAAGGTAACTCTAGTAAATTGCTCGTGTCGTTGAGTTACCTCACTTGTGGGTCGGTTCTTGCGGTGTCCTATCATGTGGACGAGGTTTGTGAAACACCTCTTAGCCGCCGAACCACCAAGTGTTGGTCGACACAACGGTGACGTAGCGTGTTGGCAAGCACGTGAACCTCGAGAGAAAATCGATTGTCTCTTTTCTTTGGCATTCTCCCGGTGATTGGCTATATATTCATCTTCTGATTTGTTCATCCCCTACACGGTGGTATAATCACCCTACTCACTTATTTACATTCTTGCAAACTAGTTGATATAAGCTCTTTAGTGTAATTAGAATTGAGAGCTCTTAGTGAGTAGTTACATAGAAAGTTTGTGTGCCTAAGTAATCATTGAAACTAGAATTGTTGGTTAGGTGGTTTGCGACCCTTGTAGAGCTAGAGCAAGTTTGCATTACGCTATTTGTCATACTAATCAAATTGCTCTAGTTGATTTGTAGATTTTTAAATAGGCTATTCACCCCCCCCTCTAGCCATATTAGGACCTTTCAAGTGGTATCAGAGCCGTGGTCACCGTGTGATTAAAGGCTTAACAACCTCAGTGTCAAATTATGGCTCAAGTTGTGTTCAACCATGTGGGGGGCAAACCACCTTTCTTTGATGGCACAAGCTATGGTTATTGGAAGAGAAAGATAAGGGTGTATCTTGGTTCAATCAATGATCAAGTATGGGATGTAACCGAGAATGATTATGCTACCATTGATCCCGACAATCCCACCAACCAAGATAAGTCCAACAAGCAATGCAATACAATGGCTCTCAATACCTTATACAATGCCATTGATCCAAAGGTGTTTGAGCAAATCAAGGATTGTGAAAGAGCAAATGAAGTATGGAGGAGATTGGAGGAAACATATGAGGGACACCGGCGGTGAAGAGTGCCAAGTTGTATATTCTCAAGGACAAGTTGACAAGCTTCAAGATGAAGGAAGATGAGGGCATTCCAGAGATGTTCCATCGATTACAAGTGATTGTCAATGACTTGAAGGCTTTGGGAGAGAAGATCAAGGATGATGATGTCTCTCATCGATTCTTGATATGCCTACCTCCAAGGTTTGAGATGTTGAGATTGCTTATCATAAGAGGAGGATTAAAGGATATCACCCCTAACCAAGTACTAGGTGATGTCATGACACAAGAGACATACCATGTGGAAAGGGAAGGGGATGACAAGGATGATAAGAAGGAAGAAGAAGACAAGAAGAAGAAAAGCATAGCATTCAAGGCTAGTTCATCATCATACAAAAACAAGGGCAGTCCAAGAAAGAATCAAGTGATGATGAGGATCTAAGTGATATTGATGATGAGGCTTTGGCTCTCTTTGTGCACAAGATGGGCAAGTTCATGAAGAAGAAGGGTTATGGAGCAAGAAAGAGAAGAGATCACACAAAGAGCAAAGAATATGTGAGAAGATGCTACAATTGCAAGAGCCCCAATCATGTTGTAGCAAATTGTCCTTACAATAGTGACAATAATGAAGATAAGAAGAACAAACACAAGAAGGACAAGAAAGAAAAGAAGGAGAAGAAGGGTGGAGGCTATGTGGTCACATGGGATAGTGATGGCTCATCGGATAGTGATGACTCTAGTGATGATGGTAAGAAGTCTATCAAGAGAGCACTAGCAAGCATCGCCATCAACAACAAGCCCTCCATCTTCAACACTCCATCAACATGCATCATGGCAAAGCCTACCAAGGTAAAATATGATGTGAGTGATGATGAATGTGAAAGTGATGCTTGTAGGAGTGATGATGATGATGAGGAGTACTCAAAGGAGGAGCTTATGGACATGTGCGAGAAAGTGCATACTTGCTTTGAGATGAAGAGAAAAGAGTGCAAAGAATTAAACAAGAAAGTCAAATTTCTTGAACAATCCTTTGATGAGCTCAATGCCACTCATGAGGGGCTAATGGATGCCCATGAGAAGCTTGGCCAGGCTCACTCTAAGCTTGAAAAGGCTCACTCCTCTCTCATTGAGCAAGTCAAGAAGGAGGAAGCCAAGAAGGAGCAAGTGATAGTAACATGTGATGTGGGACTAACATGTGATCTTATTGATGAATCTTTTCATGAACCCATTATTGTTGCTCCTACTAACACTTCTTGTAGCACAACCATTACCACTCCACCTATGAATGATACATCACTAATGGTGGAAAATGAAACCCTCAAGAAGGAGGTGAATGAGCTCACTCATGCCTTAGGCAATGCCTATGGTGGAGATGCCCGCTTGCTAGAGTGCTTGGGTAGCCAAAGGTTTTCTCTCAACAAAGAGGGATTAGGCTATACCCCCAAGAAAGGCAAGGTAGCCTTTGTCACTCCCAAAGTTAGCTTTGTGAAGGGCAATGGTTGGTTTTGCAATAGATGCAAGCAAGTTGGGCATATAGAGCAATATTGCAAGATTAACAAGAACAAGCTACCTAATGCATCCTCAATTAAATTTGATTCTTGTTACATGCTTTTTAATGGTGCCAATGGTGTGAAGGCTAAGTTCATTGGTACACCAATTGTGGGCCCAAAGAAGAAGGCCATTTGGGTACCAAAGACCTTGGTAACTAATCTTCAAGGACCCAAGCAAGTTTGGGTACCTAAAAAGAATTGATCTTCTTTTGTAGGTCAATTATAAAGCCAGAGGAAGGCATTGGGTGCTTGATAGTGGGTGCACACAATACATGACCGGTGATCCAAGAATGTTCAATTCAATCAATGAAAACAAGAGCAATGGAATTGATAGCATCACATTTGGTGACAATGGCAAAGGCAAGGTCAAAGGGCTTGGTAAGATTGCAATATCCAATGATTTGAGCATTTCCAATGTGCTACTAATAGAGAGCTTGAACTTCAACTATTGTCGGTAGCTCAATTGTGTGATCTTGGTTTCAAGTGCATATTTGGTGTGGATGATGTAGAGATCATAAGTGTAGATGGCTCTAACTTGATATTCAAAGGATTTAGATTTGAGAATCTATACTTGGTTGATTTCAATACTAGAGAAGTTCAATTGTCAACATGTTTGATCACTAAGTCTAGCTTGGGTTGGTTATGGCATAGAAGGCTTGGACATGTTGGAATAAAACAATTGAACAAGTTGGTCAAGCATGATCTAGTTAGAGGCTTGAAAGATGTCACATTTGAAAAAGATAAGCTATGTAGTGCATGTCAAGCCAGAAAGCAAGTTGGTAACACACATCCTAAGAAGAGCATGATGAGCACATCTAAGGCATTTGAGTTGATGCACATGGACTTGTTTGGACCAACCACATACACTAGCATTGGTGGAAACAAATATGGATTTGTGATTGTGGATGATTTCACTAGATACACATGGGTATTCTTTCTTGTTGACAAGAGTGATATGTTTGCAATATTCAAATCATTTGTCAAAGGCATTCACAATGAGTTTGAAACAACCATCAAGAAAGTGAGAAGTGACAATGGAAGTGAGTTCAAGAACACAAGAATTGATGAGTTATGTGATGAATTTGGAATTAGACATCAATTCTTGGCCAAGTATACTCCTCAATCAAATGGCTTAGTTGAAAGGAAGAATAGAACTTTGATTGACATGGTAAGATCAATGTTGAGTGAGTACAATGTGAGTCATTTATTTTGGGCCGAAGCAATCAACACGGCTTGCTATTATAGCAACCGACTCTATTGTCACCCCATGATGGAGAAGACACCTTATGAGCTATTGAATGGAAGAAAGCCCAACATAGCATACTTTCGGGTTTTTGGCTGTAAATGCTACATATTGAAGAAAGGCACTAGATTGAGCAAGTTTGAAAAGAAATGTGATGAAGGTTTCTTGCTTGGTTACTTCACTACTAGCAAGGCCTATAGAGTTTGGAATTTGGCTAGTGGTACTCTTGAGGAGGTTCA
>NW_027098426.1:0-40000 GCF_019320115.1 Miscanthus floridulus | reverse complement strand
TGATGTGGAATTTGATGAAACAAATGGTTCCCAAGAGGAAGATGAGAATCTAGATGATGTAAAAGGCACTCAATTAGTCAATGCAATGAAGAACATGGACATTGGCGATATAAGGCCTAGAGAGGTGATTGATGTTGAAGATGACAAGAATCAAGTGCTCTCTAACTCAAATGTGCAAGCTAGTGGTTCTCATGATCAAGTTCAAAGTGCAAGATCAACAACAAGTGGCTAGTTCATCATCTCAACCAAGTGATCAATCAAATGCAAGCAATCAAGTGCAAGTGCTCCAACCAACTAATGTTGCAAGAGATCATCCATTGGACACTATCATTAGTGATATTTCAAGAGGTGTGCAAACAAGATCAAGATTGGCTTTATTTTGTGAGCATTTCTCATTCGTGTCATCCATTGAACCTAAGAAGATAGATGAAGCTTTGAGGGATGTTGATTGGATCAATGCTATGCATGAAGAGCTAAACAAGTTCACAAGAAACCAAGTATGGGATTTAGTTGAGAGGCCTAAGGATCATAATGTGATTGGAACTAAGTGGGTCTTTCGGAACAAGCAAGATCAAGATGGGATAGTAATAAGGAACAAAGCAAGATTAGTGGCTCAAGGTTACACTCAAGTTGAAGGTCTTGACTTTGGAGAAACATATGCCCCGGTTGCAAGATTGGAAGCAATTAGGATCTTGTTAGCCTATGCTTGTGCCCACAACATCAAGTTGTACCAAATGGATGTGAAAAGTGCATTTCTCAATGGGTACATCAATGAGCTTGTGTATGTTGAGCAACCTCTCGGTTTTGAGGATGAAAAGAAACCCAACCATGTGTACAAGTTGAGAAAGGCTTTGTATGGATTGAAACAAGCACCTAGAGCATGGTATGAGAGATTGAGGGATTTCCTACTCTCTAAGGGGTTCAAGATGGGAAAGGTTAACACCACTCTCTTCACCAAGAAGCTTGGAAATGACTTGTTTGTAATGCAAATCTATGTTGATATCATCTTTGGGTCATCAAATCAAGAATTTTGAGGAGTTTGGCAAGATGATGGCAAGTGAGTTTGAGATGTCCATGATTGGAGAGCTTAGTTACTTCCTTGGTCTTCAAATCAAGCAAATGAAGAATGGCACATATGTGAGTCAAGGCAAGTATATCAAGGACATGCTCAAGAAGTTTGGAATGGATGATAGTAAAGCTATTAGTACACCAATGGGGACAAGTGGAAGCTTGGATAGTGATACTAGTGGCAACATGGTGGATCAAAAGATGTATCGGTCCATGATTGGAAGCCTACTCTATGTGACCGCATCAAGGCCGGATGTGATGTTTAGTGTATGCATGTGTGCTAGATTCCAAGCCTCACCAAGAGAAAGTCATTTGAAAGCAACAAAGAGAATATTGAGATACTTGAAGCATACACAACGTGTTGGATTATGGTATCCCAAAGGAGCAAGATTTGAGTTGATTGGATATTCGGATTCCGATTATGCGGGATGCAAAGTTGAGAGAAAGAGCACATCGGGCACATGTCAACTATTGGGAAGATCACTTGTGTCTTGGTCATCAAAGAAGCAAAATAGTGTAGCACTTTCAACCGCCGAAGCGGAGTACATTTTGGCCGGTAGTTGTTGTGCTCAATTACTTTGGATGAAGACTACCTTGAGTGACTTTGGAATCAAGTTCAAGCAAGTGCCATTGCTATGTGACAATGAAAGTGCCGTAAAGCTCACCAACAACCCGGTTCAACACTCAAGAACAAAGCATATTGATGTCCGCCATCATTTCATAAGAGATCACCAACAAAAAGGGGACATTTGCATAGAAAGTGTGGGTACCAAAGATCAACTTGCCAACATATTCACCAAGCCACTTGATGAGAAGAGATTTTGCAAGCTAAGGAATGAATTGAACATACTTGACTTCCCCAATATGTGTTGATGCACCCCCAATTTATATGACATGCCTCTCCTTCGAGCAATCCAAGGTAAAAGTTGATTGGCATGGCATACATCCTTGCTAAGGACATGATTAGTGCATCTAGATATATTTCATATTTGAATAGGCTCATTCATGGAAATCAAATGAATTTGATGCTTGTATGGTACCACTATTGCTTGTATGTTTGAAATGATCTAGTGGTAGCATATGACATGTTTGTGGGCTTGTAAACCTAGTGTTTGATCTAGAAAATAAGCTATAAGTGTTTAACTCAACATGGTACAAGATAACCCTTATTTGGAGGTGTGAAGAAGCTTGTCATTGGATCAAACCGAGTTAAACATCTTTTGCAAGTAATCTAGATTGAACCAAATTGGGAAAATGATCCTCATTTCACATGGTTTCACCCCAACCTATCTATAATTTGAGCCCACCTTTTGTGCTAATTGTTGACAAAGGGGGAGAGAAACAAAGATATGAGTGATAGGGGAATATTTTATTTAACATAGGGGGAGAGATATGATAAAGGAAAGGGATAAATTAAAATTTTGATCACACAAGTAGGGGGAGCAAGCTCATAAACTTGTATGATGCATTTGAATGAACATTTCATATATTTGCTTGCATGACACAAGTCTTCAATTTCAATATCCATGCTTGTGTGTTGTATGTTAGTTTTAGGCTAAAATGATGAAATGAAAATCTAGCATGTATAGGTTATCTAGTGATTTCATTTCCAAAGTAGTATTTCCAAGTGATATCATGCTAAAGTAACTAGACTTATGTTCATCTTATGGAAAGTAGACCCTTACTTGTAATGTTGAATTCATGGGGTATTCTAGTTTTTTTGTGTATGTCTAGTTACTAATGGTGCTAAGGATGGTATATTGGTGCACTCTGATTGGTATCATGCTTCAAAGGTCCATCTCTTATACCTTAGCATCATTTGGTAGAAATTGTCTCCTATATTTCCTATCTAAGCATATGTGCAAGCTTCAATCCAAACTCGTAGCACATATGTAGGGGGAGCAATTGCTACCATTTGGAATTCATGAAACTTGTCCATAATCCTTTACACAAGGTAAATATGCTTGGACAAGTAACATGGATTCAATTAAAATTTAATTCATATCCTTGTGTAAGGGTTATCATCAATTACCAAAAAGGGGGAGATTGAAAGCTCTAGTTTGGTTTTGGTTAATTGATGAAACCCTAAGTGCTAACCTAGTTTATCAAGGTGATTATGAGATAGGTAGCACTACTCCAAGTGATGAAGCAATGATGAAGATCATGACAATGGTGATGGCATGGTGATGATCAAATGCTTGAACATGGAAAAGAAGAAAGAGAAAAACAAAAGGCTCAAGGCAAAGGTATAAATAATAGGAGCCATTTTGTTTTGGTGATTGAGACACTTAGCGAGTGTGATCACAATTAGGATTGATAGCCATACTATTAAGAGGAGTGAAACTCGTATCGAAATGCAGTTATCAAAGTGCCACTAGATGCTCTAACTCATTACATATGCATTTAGGATCTAGTGGAGTGCTAACACCCTTGAAAATGTTTGTGAAAATATGCTAACACATGTGCACAAGGTGATACACTTGGTGGTTGGCACATTTGATCAAGGGTGGTGAAGTTTGGGAGCAAGAGTAAGGAACTCCACCAGCGCCCTAGACAGAAAAATTGGAGGTCACTATAAGTGACCGGACGCTGGTCTCGGTTGGACTGGCACGTCCGGTCAATGGTAGCAAAGGGTGCGCATTTTGGTCTTATGACCGGACGCTGGGTCACTTAGTGACCGAACGCTGGCTGGGTGCGTCCGGTCAATGCTGACGTACGCTGACGTGAGGCACACAGAGGAGACGTTGAGTGACCAGACGCTAGGTGCATTCGGTCGAGCATTACCGGATGCGTCTGGTCGTGAATTTTCACGTTTGGATGCTTACTGGAAACGACTGGACGCTGAGGTCCAGCATCCGGTCACTTTCTAACTGACGCGTCCAGTGATCACTTGACCGTTGAAATCGGGCGATCGACGTTTGAAGCAGTTGACACGTGGCACTCATCGCACGACCGGACGTTGAGGTCCAGCGTCCGGTCAATATGACCGGAGAGTCCGGTCGGCCCATGTTCGGGGCAGTGAGGAACCTGAAACATCCTCAATTTTCCTTGAAGGGAAAATCCACAGAATGAATTTTAATATGATAAAACCAAGAACTGATTCCATCATATTATCATATTTCAGTCGATGTCACAGTCATACATCGTAAGATTACAAGAATACAAGATATTACATCACTGGGGAACACACCTATTACAGAGTAAATCTAGCGGAAGACTATCGAGTGAAGGCTCCTCCTTCACGGGCATCATCAGAGTTGGCGTAGTGCAGCATAGATTCCATCTCCGAACCAAACTTGAGCGTAGGCACGAGACCTTCTAATCCTTCTAAACTCAGCATCTCTGAGAAGCAGGAAATCTGCACACCACCAGATGTGTGCAGGCCATGGTCAGCACCGATGAGCTTTAGTGGAAAAGATAAACAAGGGATCTGGCGATCCTAATATTTGGCCGTGGTTTGCATCCTTAGCGCATGAGAAGTAAATAACATTAGTAATATAATAATAATATCCAATTTTTAACACATTCACCACCACACCATCCATATCCATCCGCCAACCATCCATCCCCAACCATCTCCACACCACCACACCACATCTCATCTCACACACTTTGGTCGATAGGCCAACTCCCTCTCGGCCTTATCTCAACGGCCCGCAGCCCCCAAGGCTCACAACCGGAAAATACCCCAACCCTAGAGGGAGGAAAGAAGGACTCATCTCCTATCTAGTTTAAGCGAAACCCAGGAAAGGTCCATAGCCGACAAGTCGGCATATGTATCAATCGATCAACTAAACACTCTACAGAGGTTTTACATATCCACAAGATTAGCCATCCTCGGAGCCATGTATCTCCTAGGTAGAATTCCGGTCGCTTGCTAGCCTAGAACGATGCCACCCTACCTCTCAGCCCTGGAACATCCCAAATCTAGTCTGGGATGGCTAATACTGTGAGTCATAGATAGAGTCGGGGCCCTCCGGATGTCACGAGCCAGGTCCACAAGGCCTCCTGAAGTCTCAGAAGGGTGGGGGGGGGGAAACCACACGGCCCATACCTCCTTGCACACGTTCACCTAGCAGTAGTGGCATCGTTCTACCAAGTAGTCCGACCGTCCCGCACCATATAGGGCGAGTGGGATGTAAAGGATTCCCGGTGAGTCTGAGTACTAGTAAGTCCTTAGGGATTGATCAAGCCAGAATGTCTTCATCAGAGTTTCCATTTTATGTGCCACCACAGCACCTCCACCCTGGGCTCCTCCCATCACAGGTTCACACCCAAGGCCACCTCCAATTACCATTTATCTGCCACAGGTATTCCATATCCAAGTGCCCAGGTAGCACCACATGGCAAGACTCACCCCAGGCTCGTCGTTATTCCAGCTCGGTCGACATAACCCTCACTCTCCATGCACCCAAGACACCCGCAGCACGCTCACACACCACCAAGTCCGGCACCCATAGCCAAACCATTCCCAGGGGGTTCACCACCAGCATCACATCCCTGATATAATGCGAAGTGGAGTTAATAATAAGTATAGTGGTGTAATATGCAAGCAAGCAGGCAAGTAAGCATATATAAGTGAGTGAATGCACAAAGCAGGGTGACATGGTAGAGTGGGTTGCATCAGGGTAATAATGGCTCAGGTAGTAGCATGCATCAAAGTACTATCAAAGGAATAATTATAAAGTGCTAGTAGTTCTAGATATTATGCAATGTCTAATAGGATTCTCTAAAAGAGGGTGCTGCCATGACACCTACGATGTCGAGGTAGTAGTGGTACAAATCTTTGTTAGTCGGTGTAGTCGATCAGCAAGGTCTCCTCCTCCTAGATCAACTCCACTCCACAGTCCTATTGTCAGTCATGTTCTCTTTCTCCCATGGGTTCTAGTCCGATTGACGCAACTACTCCATAGAGCGACACACACCAGGCAAGAGAACAATCAATACTCTAAAAGGCGGCAAGACGTAGGAAGATCAACAACACCGAAGGAATACCGAAAGGGACGACTTAGCCCTCTCATTGGATGTCCGATCCCTGGGCCAAGAAATAAGAGTGGTTATTTGTTAAGCACAAGCTTAAATCAAGACCTAGCTAGTACTTCCCTGGTTGATCTTGGTTGACCTGTACGGCTTTGAGATAAATGGCCAAGACCTCAGCTCATCCTAAGCAAACACCACGGCTCGCGGTCTTTCGATCCGGCGTCATAGAGATTGACATGAATCGAAAGGAGCGGCTAAATAGTTCTAGTCTCTCTTAATCCGTATGCCATTGTAATTGACGAGAACCAAGAGAGGGTGGAACAAGAGAGAAAAGTAGGGCAATGGTCTACTTCCAATACACACGCCATGGCAAAGGATGAGGCATCGAAAAGGAGCGACACACAAAGGGACACGAGTGCCCAATCCACTTGTAGGGTACCAGGACCTAGGTGCACTAAATGCACTAAGACATCTCTAGGGTTCTTAGCGGTGCGGTTGTCACCGCAAGAACCACAGAAATGCTATGGTCCAAATGGGTACAACCATACAAGAGCTTAAGCATGAAAGAACCAACCAAAAGAGAGAAATACGAGATTCACATTCCTTTGATCCACTTGCCATAGCAATGACGAGAATCGAATGAATGAAATCAAAAGGGCAATAAACACCAATCTGGCAAAAGGCTCAATCCACATCTTTACTGGATTGATGGGGATTGAGAACAAGAGAGATAAGAATGGCATCCACACTCTTTCGACCAACTCATCATGGGCCGGGCACGATGCGACGAGGCGGAGTGGGTGCGACAGGGGATGGAGCACGGTGCGCCGCGTGTCGCAGCTCAACACGGGATGGGGGCACCGCACGTGAGGCGGCTTCGGGTGAGCAGACAGCGCGGTGAGCGCCGCAACGAGCGAAGCGAGGAGTTGGGGATTTCTGTCGGATGTCGTAATGTAGATGGAGTAGATAGAAGAGAGAACATAGATGGGTCTATTGGGCTAGTTGCTGTGCTAGAGCGAGCACGGAGCAGAGCGTCTGATTTTTTTTTAAGATTGTGGGTGTATCTTCTTTAGCATTACCCGTATATTCCAATGGTATATCTATTTAATTGGTGCACCAGTCCAAGCCCAATGAGAAAAATCACCTGATCGGATGCTCAACCCATTCTTGAATTTCGCAGGGCCCAGCGGCCTAGGCCGCCACCGTCGCCGCTCCTCGAACTCGCTGTCTCGCACCTGCTGCCACTGTCGTGACCCTCAACTCACGTCGCATCGCAGTGCCCTCGCCTATAACACCTCCCCTGCATGCACCAACCATAGTTGGCCATGCAGCCTGAGCCCGTCAGCCCGGCATGGAGGCTAGCGGGCTCGGGCTGGCCCGGCTCGGAGTAGCAGGCCGTGCCTAGGCCTTACCCCAGGCATGTGGGCCGGCACGGCACGGCCTGTTACAGTCGAGCTGGCCCGCTAGCGGCCCAGCCTACAACCTCCCAAGCCTCCCCGCGCCCCCAGCTCACCTCCCCGGCTCCCCCTCCCCCCTAACCCTATCTCATTTCCCCAATTCCCCATATCCCTAGTCGCCAACGCCGTCCCCCTTTCCCCAACCACGAGCAGCATCGGCCATCAGCGTCGCCTCCCCCTCTCCTCTCCCAGGCATCTATACCCTCTCCCTCTCTACGACCATGCCTCGCCCTTCTCCACTCCGCTCCTCACCCTCGTGACCTCCCTCTCTGCTTCGCTCGGCCATGCACCGCACCCCTCCTCCCTCCTTGCGACCTCCCTCCTCCATCTCTCCAGACAGTGGTGGCAGTGGCGCTTGAAAGCTCTAGTTTGGTTTTGGTTAATTGATGAAACCCTCAGGGCTAACCTAGTTTATCAAGATGATTATGATATAGGTAGCACTACCCCAAGTGATGAAGCAATGGCGAAGATCATGACAATGGTGATGGTAAGGTTATGGTCAAATGCTTAAACTTGGAAAAGAAGAAAGAGAAAAACAAAAGGCTCAAGGCAAAGGTATAAATGTAGGAGCCATTTTGTTTTAGTAATCAAGACACTTAGTGATTGTGATCATATTTAGGATAGATAGCCGTACTATTAAGAGGAGTGAAACTCGTATCGAAATGCGGTTATCAAAGTGCCACTAGATGCTCTAATTCATTGCATATGCATTTAGGATCTAGTGGAGTGCTAACATCCTTGAAAATGTTTGTGAAAATACGCTAACACATGTGCACAAGGTGATACACTTGGTGGTTGGCACATTTGATCAAGGGTGGTGAAGTTTGGGAGCAAGAGTAAGGAACTCCACCGTCGGAGTGTCCGCCCGTAGAGTGTGGACAGTCCGACGGTGCCACTGGCGCCCTAGACAGAAAAATTGGAGATCACTGTAATTGACCGGACGCTGGTCTCGGTTGGACTGGCACGTCCGGTCAGTGGCAGCAAAGGGTGCGCATTTCGGTCTTATGACCGGACGCTGGGTCACTTAGTGACCGGACGCTGGCTAGGTGCGTCCGGTCAATGCTGACGTGAGGCACACAGAGGAGACATTGAGTGACCGGACGTGTCCGGTCGTGAATTTTCACGTTTGGATGCTTACTGGAAATGACCGGACGCTGAGGTCCAGCGTCCGGTCACTTTCTTACTAACGCGTCTAGTCATCACTTGACCATTGAAATCGGGCGATCGGCGTTTGAAGCAGTTGACATGTGGCGCTCATCGCACGACCGAACGCTGAGGTCCAGCGTCCGATCAATATGACCGGAGCGTCCGGTCGGCCCGTGTTCAGTGTAGTGAGGAGCCCAACGGCTCTATTCATGGGGGCTCTCTATTTAAGCCCCATGGCCAGCTCAAGCTCACTCTCTTGGCCATTTTCATTGATATAGCAACCTTGTGAGCTTAACCAAACACCTCCCACTCATCTCCATCATTGATCCATCATCTTTGTGAGATTGGGAGAGAATCCAAGTGCATTGCTTGAGTGATTGCATCTAGAGGCACTTGGCATTCATGTTGCACTATGGATTTCACTTGTTTCTCTTGGTGGTTGCCACCACCTAGACGGTTGGAGCAGTGGTGGAGGATTGGCACGAGTTGGTGATTGTTCATGGCCATCTTTGGTGATTGTAAGGGGAGTTGTACCTTCCCCGGAGGAGTGCCCAAAGGTAACTCTAGTAAATTGCTCGTGTCATTGAGTTACCTCAATTGTGGGTCGGTTCTTGCAGTGTCCTATCGTGTGGACGAGGTTTGTGAAACACCTCTTAGCCGCCGAACCACCAAGTGTTGGTCGACACAATGGGGATGTAGCGTGTTGGCAAGCATGTGAACCTCGGGAGAAAATCGATTGTCTCTTGTCTTTGGCATTCTCCTGGTGATTGGCTATAATATTCATCTTGTGATTGGTTCATCCCCTACACGGCGGTATAATCACCCTACTCACTTATTTACATTCTTGCAAACTAGTTGATACAAGCTCTTTAGTGTAATTAGAATTGAGAGCTCTTAGTGAGTAGTTACATAGAAAGTTTGTGTGCCTAAGTAATCATTGAAACTAGAATTGTTGGATAGGTGGCTTGCAACCCTTGTAGAGCTAGAGCAAGTTTGCATTACGCTATTTGTCATACTAATCAAATTGCTCTAGTTGATTTGTAGATTTTTAAATAGGCTATTCACCCCTAGCCATATTAGGACCTTTCAAATGTGGATTATTCGGGTTCTACCTTGGGGTGTGCTCGATGGAACTGTCCGATGTAGCTAACTTTTGGGGTGCTTAGTGTCTAACGAAAGACGAGCGCCCCCGAAAGCGTATTATTTGGGGCGGTTCTGCCACACTGTTTTAGTTGGAATTGGTCATGAAATCCTTATTCTGCTGAAGTACATTGTAGGTTTAGTTTGTTTAGTGTTAGTTGGGATTGTCTACATTGTATCAAGGCTTTAATAAATTAATGTAAGAGAGTACATGAAAGAGCTGTGTGGTATAGGATATTAATTGATCATGTTGATTGATGGATGTTGTATAATATGGGTGTTTACACCAAAATTTGGAAGTAGGGTCGCAAGGGACTCGAAAGCTCCCAAGATCATGTCAGTAGGGAATCAATTGTGTGCAGATTAGGACCAGCTGATTCGAATGCAGCACTAGAATCGGCTTTCTTTAGGCAGCACCAGCAGATAATGATAAAGGCTATGATCGGCGCCGGGACAAGACATGATGGACTCTACAAAAAGGGAAAGATTTGAGTCCAAGTCATCTTAAATTAGGAATGTTTTCTCTTAGGGCCAAAGATTGTGATGAGTTGTGCTTAGATAGGAGTCATGCGTAGGTCCTGGGTATAAATATCAAGCCCCGGCTATTGTAAAAGACACACAATCAATCAAATACAAGTTACTTACTTTTTTCGGCTCCGGCAACCCCTTAGGAGGAGTAGAGTAGATCTCGGCGTGTTCTTCAGCAAGTACGGTTGCATCGATCCGGTCGACCTCCACTGCTTGTCTATAAGTACTGTCATGGCTTATACCTCTGTTCGTATGGCTACATCGATCCGATCGACCTCCACTGCGACTCTGGTATGAGTTAGTTATTGACTCTTGTCTAGTTCACGTACGGCTGCATCGATCCGGTCGACCTCCACTGCTCGAACTAGATTAAGGTCAAGTTATCAGCTCTATCTAAGGGTGGCATTCCTTTGGATAGATTCATTAAGTTACCGATATTGCTTATTACTTCTATTATTTATTTAATTATAGCAATATCACTTTGCCCGATTGGCATTGATCTAGATCGGCCTTATATCCTTTTTAACCCATCATTTGTTAATCTAAACTGATCTAATCTGCACTTTGAATGATGAGTTATGTTTTATCGGCTTTTTGTATCAATCTTAACCATGCATAGCGTGCGGTTAAGGCGTGTTTGATCTTAAGTAGATCTGTTGGCTAGCGAAAACTGTTCCATGGCCCATTTTCATGGCCTGTGTGATTCTGCCTCACACTCCACTATTAGCACCATGGAGTGGGGATCGTTATTTGGTAGATCTATTTCTGAGAGGGCATGATCTTAACTGTGCGCTATGCCTGAATTGGCCATTTTAGCCGATATCGAGTGCTTTCACGAACAGTTCACGTCATGAGAACATTGAAGTAGCGATGGGTTGAAAGATGTGTTAGCCCCACGATCTTATTATTGTATTATGGCCTGCATGATTCTGCCTCATGCCCCACTGATATTGGTAATAAGTTAGGGTCGTCGAGTCTATTGTTGTTTCTACGGCCTACATGATTCTGCTTCATGCCCCACTGGTCATAGCAATAGATGAGATCTAATATGTTCATTAGATTTATCTCTATTAAATGGTTGAATGATGATGAACTGTTTCTTTTATAAAGGGGTTCGATTACTTGCAGTCATTGGCTCAGTATAAGCTAATTATTGTTAATATCTTATTGCCATTGACCAATATTTGTCTAAAGAATGATATTCATCCTGAACGATAACCGATTCTTCTTATACAACCCTATGAACTTCAACTGATTTATTCTTATGAATATGCTAGAATCGACTATTTAGTCGATCTCCTTTCATATCGGCTCTTAGAGCCGCACATTCGGGACTGTGTGGCAACACCGGCATGTTCTGCCCTAAATTACTGATAAACTTTCTCTCCTTGTCAATTGCATGGTCAAATTGACTGACACATCTCGGGGGGAGTGCGTAGGATCGACCACCCCTGTGCTGAAGCTAGGTGGATCTCTAGCTCCATCGAGCGGACCCTTCCGGCTTGCTCGTGTGGCCTTGGCACGGGATGAAATTCCATGTCGACACACGTTTCTGGCATGCCCAGTGGGACCACCACAATCACCATGGCGGTTCATAACAACAACGACATCCTTATGATACATTATGAAGATCTACCTAATGGAGATAAAGATGTCATCGGCAAAGCTACAGAAGAATTTCAGAGTAAATGTTTATTGTCCTACACCAAAACACGTGACAACATAATTGTTCAGAAATTTCTACTACCAAGAGTTCTACTATATGGGCAGACAGATATAGCTGAAGCTGAAGACAGGCATTTCTTTATGAAAGTTGTAGACAAATCTGTTCATGATACCATATCAAGCCATAACGAAGCTTTCTTGGACATATTCCACAATGCCATGAAAGAGGCGATTCATGGGTTTCTAGTTGGTCAAGGTGGGCCGGCTTATTACAACATTCCAGATCCATTGACCCAAGGGACTAATCAAGTTGGTACCAGCCGTCAAGAAGCAGCACCAGCTGGTAATAATGATGTCTAGGCAGTTCAGGGTTCATCTGAACAAGCTCAAGGAACTACTACGAATTAGATACAGTATAATCCTAGACCATCAGTAGAGCATGTGCAACAGCATGCGGGGCAAGGTCAAAACCAGGTGATCAATTTTGGCACATCAGGCCGCATACCATTGTTTGCTAAAAAAAATAGCACCCTCAATTCAAAGGATCCATAGAGATATAGATCCTTATGTCTATAATCAGAGACTTCAAGCAGCAAACCAGCAAAGGACTCAGCAGATAGAGATTCCACAAGGGTATCACTATGGTACAGATTATAACACCCTTCACATGATTCCAAATCCAAGGTACCAAGGCACATGGGATTTCAATCCACAGATGGGTCAGCATGTGCAGAGAAATCCAAATTCAAATGTTGATGAGTTGCTGCTGAAGGTGACCGAGATGATGAGGAATCAGTTCGGTCTGAAGCCAAAAGGGCTGACCTTCTTGTACAAATGCTCATATCTAGAATGGTATGATTTGGTTGTTCTTCCCACAAATTACAGGCTCCCAAAGTTCGCTAAGTTCACTGGCCAAGACAGTACAAGCATGATAGAACATGTCAGTCGGTATCTCACATAATTGGGTGAAGCATCAGTTGAGGATGCCCATCGACTTCATTTCTTCTCCTTGTCCCTATCAGGGCCAGCCTTCACTTGGTTTTCATCACTACCAATTAATTCCATTGCTAATTGGGCTAACCTAGAGAAGAAGTTTTATATATATTTTTACACTGGGACTGCAGAAAAGAAAATTACCGATCTGACAACTATAAGGTAAAAGACTAATAAATCGGGCACTGAGTTTCTTCAGAGGTTTCGAGAAACTAGGAACTTGTGCTTCTCCTTAAACTTGGCTGATGATCAACTAGCTGCTTTAGCCGTTCAAGGAATGCTGCCAATGTGGAAAGAAAAGCTGCTAGGACAAGAATTTGACAACTTGGGTCAATTGGCTCAACGAGTGGCAGCGCTCAATAGCCAATTCTAGAATATGCGCAGAGATACCCAATTTCAGAAGAGTACCACAGTGGCCGAAGCTTATGATCCATACTCAGTTAATGATGGCTATGAAGGTGAAGAAGAAGAGGTTGTTGTGGCTGAATGGAATTGGGGCAAGAAAACAGTAATGGTGTCAAATCCTTGGGGAAGAGGAGTCGAGGAGAGCTATGACTTTGACGTTACCAAATCAGACAAGCTCTTTGATTTCTTGCTTGAGAAGGGGCAAATCAGGTTGTCCGATGGTCATGTTATGTTGCCACCTAATCAGTTGAAGAATAAGAAGTTCTGCAAGTTCCATAACACTACCTCTCATTCCACTAATGAATGCAGAATCTTCCGGCAGCACATATAGAGGGCTATTCAGCAAGAAAGGCTTAAATTTGACACACCTCGGAAAATGAAAGTTGATGATAATCCTTTCCCAAGAGATCAAAACATGGTTGATGCTAGGCTACTCAAAGGAAATACTAAGGTCCTAACATCAACCAAATCAAGAGAAGCTGGAATAGTTGATCCCAAGATGCAAATATCAGCTGATGAGTATAGAGATATTAGAAGACGTCACGCTAAGCAAAAGAGTCGATATTATCAGGGGGAAACATTAAAAGATGGGGCGACAAAGCCACGAGTTACATCTCGGATCCTATTGAATAAGTGGCAGCGGCAGAAGGAAAAGGATTATCAGCGTTGGTTCAAGGATCAAGAATACCAGCGTCAACTAGAAAAAGAGAGGTATGAAAGGAAACAAGCTGAACCACATTGGAATTGTCCTTTCTTCAGACATTGCTGGAATGAAGGTTTGAAGTTGCCTACCAGACATGACTGTCCAGAATGCAGCAATCAATATTGGGAGTTTAGGCAACCTCAAACCAACCACTGATCTATCCATACTCAAGATGCATAATATCATAATAACATGGATTGACGCTTAAAAAATGGAAGTGTTCATAATCGGCTGGGAAAAAGAGTGGTTGATCAAGACCGGGCTGATTATGAAGAAGGCAATGAGAGAAAATATATTTGATAGGAAGGACAATGGTGTCCAGGAGGTTTGACAAGAAGCCAGAAGAGAAGGGTGCAACGCTTAAGGAATAAAGAGTTGGAACAGGCTCAGGCATCCGATAAACCTCAAGTATGGAGTACTAAGCAAACAACCAATAGAAAGCAACCATCAGCTAATATCCAAATGGTTTTTCTGTTGCCATCAGAATTCAGAGCTCCTGCAGATCAAGAAGTTTATTCAGATTTTGATGAGTTGGAGTATGAGGAGATAGTTGCCAAGTTGACAGTTGTACAACAAGCAGTATTTGATAAACCAGTCAAGCATCGGTACTTAAAGGCTTTATATATGAAAGGTTTTATCGATGGGAAGCCGATGAACAAGATGTTAGTGGAGGGAGGTGCTTCTGTCAATCTCATGCCTTACACCACTTTTCGTAAACTTGGCAAGGGACCAGAAGATCTGATGAAGACTGACATGATGCTTAAGGATTTTGGATGTAATGCATCCAAGACCCAGGGGGCAATAAACGTCGAACTAATAATCAGGAGTAAGACTCTGCTCACCACATTCTTTGTCATCAATGGAAAGGGGTCATACAGTTTGCTCCTCGGTCATGATTGGATTCATGCGAACTATTGTGTGCCATTGACCATGCATCAGTGTTTGATTCAATGGCATGTGGATGATGTTGAACTGGTTCGTACTGATGAGTCTGTGAGCATCGCAATAGCCGATCCAATCTTCTAGGAACTAGGAGACTTTGAATGCTTTTCTGGCAAGCTATGGGAAGGAGGCTTCATTAGAGTCAATGGTGAAAGCCAACAGCTGATCCAAGCAGTCGGCTTTAAAAATTTATCTTAATGGATAATCCAATAGATGGTACAGATGGCAAACTGGGACATGGTTTCACGTCGGCCGATGAATTAGAAGTAGATATTGGTTCTGGAGATAGACCTAGGCCGACGTATGTAAGTGTGAAATTGGACCCTGAGTATAAACAAGAATTAGTTGATTTGTTAAGGGAATTTAAAGACTATTTTGCTTGGGAGTACTATGAGATGCCTGGTCTAGACCGGTCAATTGTCGAACATCGGTTGCCAATCAAACCTAGATATCGGCCATTTAAATAGGCGCCAAGGAGGTTCAACCCAAACGTGATTGATGATATCAAAAAGGAGACTAAAAGGTTACTGGAGGCAAAGTTTATCCGACCGTGCCGATATGCAGAGTGGATATCGAATGTTGTCCCTATATATAAGAAGAATGGAAAATTAAGAGTTTGCATCGATTTTAGGGATCTGAACAAAGCCACACCCATGGATGGTTATCCGATGCCAATAGCTAATATATTAGTGGATGCAGCAGCCAGGCATAAGGTTATTAGCTTCATGGATGGCAATGCAGGGTATAACCAAATTTTCATGGCTGAGGAAGACATAGCAAAGACCGCTTTCAGGTGCCCTAGCGCAATCGGTTTATTCGAGTGGGTTGTGATGACCTTTGGTTTGAAGAATGTTGGTACAACTTATCAAAGGGTGATGAATTACATTTTCCATAAGTTGATCGGTAGGATTGTTGAAATCTACATCGATGATGTGATGATGAAATCCAAAGGGTACAAAGAGCACCTAGCTGATTTGCGAGAGACTCTGGAATGCACAAGAAAACATGGGCTTAAGATGAATCCTAATAAGTGTGCTTTCGGAGTGTCAGCTGGACAATTCTTGGGATTTATGGTCCATGAGAGAGGAATCAAAGTTGGTCAAAAAAGCATAAAAGCAATTGATGAAGCAGTTCCCCCGACTACTAAGATAGAGATGCAATCTCTGCTTGGTAAGATTAATTTCATTAGAAGATTCATTTCTAATTTGTCGGAAAGGATCCTACCATTTTCTCCTCTGTTGAAGTTGAAAATGATCAAGAATTCAAGTGGGGTGACATACAACAAAGGGCATTTGAAGAGATAAAAGAATACATGAAGTGTCCACCTGTGTTGGTCCCTCCTCAGCAAGGTAAGCCTTTTAAATTGTACATATCGACTGATGACAAGACAATTGGATTGGCCTTGATGCAAGAATTTGAAGGAAAAGAGAGAGTCGTTTTCTATCTGAGTAGAAGACTACTGGATCCAGAGACAAGATATTCTCTCACCGAAAAGTTATGCTTGTGCTTATATTTCTCCTACACTAAGTTACGACACTACTTATTATCAATCGAGTGTATAGTTGTTTCCAAGGCTGATGTGATTAAGCACATGTTATCAATGCCAATACTGAATGGAAGAGTGGGAAAGTGGATTCTTGCATTATCGGAATTTGACTTGAAGTATGAATTGGCTAAAGTAGTCAAAGGGCAAGTAATGGCCGATTTTGTCACCCAGCATCATAAGCCAAGCATTGGTTATGTAGAGCTAATGCCTTGGACGTTATTCTTTGATGGATCATCATGCAAGCAAGGTAGTGGCATTGGTATTGTTATTATTTCGCCTCGGGGGGCAAGTTTTGAGTTTGCTCTTCCAACTGAACCAAAGATTACTAACAATCAAGCGGCGTATGAAGCTATTCTTAAGGGACTTCAACTTCTTCATGAAGTAAAGGCCGAAGCAATTGAAGCATTTGGAGATTCACAGTTAATTATTAATTAGTTGATCGGCCTATATGAGTGCAAAGAAGAGACTTTGAAAGGATACTATGATGAGAGCCAAAAGTTGCTCAAGGAGTTTCTTCATATCTCTTTCCAACATATTCCGAGAGGACAAAACCAAGAGGCTAATCGTCTAGCTCAAAGTGCATCAGGATATCGAGAGGACAAAACCTTAAGTGATGATTGGAGAGTCGAAATAGCCGATTACCTTAGAGATCCATCTCAGAAAGTTACCAGAAAGCTAAGGTATAAATTGGCTAAGTATGTTTTGTTAGATGATCAGTTATATTATAAAACAGTCGATGGGGTGTTGCTCACATGCTTAAACCAAGAAGAAGCTAAGGTGTTGATGGGTGAGGTGCATGAAGGGATATGTGGAGCTCATCAATCGACTTATAAGATGAAATGGATTATTCGTAGAACTGAATATTTCTAACCAACGATATTAGAAGATTGTTTTGAATATTACAAGGGATGCCAGGACTATCAACATTTTGGTAATGTCTAGAGATCGCCTGTGTCGTCCATGAATCCAATAATTAAGCCATGGCCGTTTCGAGGTTGGGGAATTGATTTAATTGGCTAGATTTTTCCGCCTTCAAGCAAAGGACATAAGTTCATATTGGTAGCAACAGATTACTTTACTAAATAGGTTGAGGCAATTCCTTTGAAGACGGTAACCTCAAAGAACATGATTGATTTTGTTAGGGAACACATTGTATATCATTTTGGGATTCCTCAAACTATAACAACTGATCAAGGGACAATGTTCACATCAGAAGAGTTCGGGGATTTTGCTGCTAGTATGGGAATCAAGCTATTGAATTCCTCTCCTTACTATGCTTAGGCTAATGGCTAGGCAGAGGCATCCAACTAGATAATGATTAAGCTGATCAAGAAAAAGATCGAGGAACAGCCAAGGAAGTGGCATTCGATGCTAAATGAGGCACTGTGGGCATATAGGATGGCCTGTCATGGATCAATTAAGACATCGCCTTACAAACTTTTGTACGACCATAATATAGTTCTTCCTTGGGAAGTTTGGACTGGATCGAGGCGTGTTACACTGCAAAATGATTGGTTAGCCGAAGTCAACAAGAATCTTATGATAGACAATTTGGAGGACTTGAGTTGCCTTTGGCTGCATGCTCTTGAAAATACCGAAGCCAATAAACTGAGGGTTGCAAAATATTACAATAAAAAGGTCAAGATTAAGCAATTCTCTGAAGGAGACTTGGTCTGGAAAGTGAAATTACCGATCGGGTCAAAGGACAGTGAATTCGGCAAATGGTCACCTAACTAGGAAGGACCTTATCGGATCAAACGTTGTGCGCCTAGTAATGCTTATATTTTGGAAACACTAAGAGGAGAGGAAGAATTTGGCCAAGCAATCAATGGGAAATATCTAAAGAAATATTACCGTAGCGTTTGGATTAATACTTAATAACCAATTTGTTCGGTCGTCAGCTTTAATAGCCGATATCAGAAAGGTATCGCCTCTAGTGCAAAAATAAGCCCGAAGGGGTAAAAGCCGGTACGATGTGTATCGTCTATGGAAGCAAAGCAAGCACGGGTGAAGTGATATGTATGAAGTGCGAAAAAAGGAAAATCACTCAAGACGAAGAAGTTGTTTGCTAAATATCACCTATTACAAGCTACGGGCCGGAAAACACTTTGCTTACTATATCATCGGCTAGGGTGTTGAAGGCTATAGAGTTGGCGGCGCTAGAAAAATCCTCAACCAAACCCTCATGCTCCCCAGGGTGCGCCGCATCTGGAAAACCATGGGGAAGAAGACGAAGATTGTGGCCAGAACGGGCTTGTGCAGCAGCCAACGCCATGGCAGCACCATGACGAACGCCATGAAGAGCGACCTCCCTGACATGGTTCGGGATGTCATGCAAGTGAACCTTCAGAACGGCGCCCTAGCATTGACAAATCCAGCTGCGTGATCCATAGCTGATCGAAGGCTTTCCAACTGAGCAATGAGATCTAAAAAGATTTAAGGAAAGAATGATCAGAAATCTTGAAGGCAGAATTAAGAAGAAGACAGAAAAATTGTGGTGGATGTCTCACCCATGATTCTGGCTTCAGCTCTGGCCAACCTTTCCCCCACTGGGCTGGCCTCAAGAGATGATCGGCCCTGAATCATGGCCAAAGCTGATTCTGCGAGGGAGAGGCAGCTAGCCAGATTCTAGTCAGTCCGATCGATGGAAGCCAGCAGATCGTCATTGCTGATCTACCTCCTTGGGTAGTGGGGGAGCTAGCGGCGAATTGGTGCTGAAGGTGACCCCAAAGGCTAAACAGTGTAGGGTCGAGATGGTGGACTAGAGGGGGGTGAATAGTCCTTTCTAAAATTAATCATGTCGGCTAACCGAAACAAGTATGGAATTAGAACTATCGGTCTAGCCAAGACTACACCCCTCTATCTATGTTTTCTAGCACCTTCCAAAGATACTAATTGACCAACAAAGGTGCTGGGCTAGCTAGAGCTCACCTAACCAAATCTAGGAGCAAGGTCACACAAACCTATGCCACTAGTACTTTAAGCAACAAGGGAGCTCCTACACATGCTAGTAAGCAAAAGCACAAAGTCACCTAATGCTCACTAACAATGCTCAATAACAAGGCAACCAATGCTAAATTAGAGAGCGCAATTACTTAGCTACACAAATTAAGCAATGTGACTAACAAGGTTACACAAACCAAATTAGCCACGCAAGGGAGCTACTTCTATGCTACACAAGCAAGAAGGTAATTAGCAAGCTACACAAGCTAACTAATTACAAAGCAACAACACAAGCTCAATGTATATGAAAGTAATTGCAAGCTTGTGTAACGGGGATGCAAACTAATGGGAAGAACAAGGTTGACACGATGATTTTTCTCCTGAGGTTCATGTGTTTGCCGACATGCTAGTCCCCGTTGTGTCGACCGCTCACTTGGTGGTTCGGCGGCTAATTGGCATCACCCGCCAAGCTCGCATGTCGGGCGCCGCAAGAACCTACCCTAGAAGTGAGGGTAGCTCAATGACACGCTTTACTAAAGTTGCTCTTCGCAGCTCCCGCAGGGCGAGCACAATGCCCATCACAAAGCACTTATCTGGAGCGCCGCACAAGCCTCTTGCGGGCTTCGACGGAGACCACCACCAAGCCGTCTAGGAGGTGGCAACCTCCAAGAGTAACAAGCATCACCAGCTTGCAACTCGATCACCTAGTGCCACTCGATGCAACCTCACGATGCAATCGCACTAGAATCGCTCACTCACACAATCGGATGATCACTATCAAGTATGTGTGAGATGGAGGGCTCCCAAGCACTACCACACAAAGCCACCAAGGCTCTAGTGTGCTCAGCTTCTGGCCCAAGGCCGACCATGACTTCTATTTATAACCCCACAAACAAATAGAGCTGATACCCCTTCACTAGGCAAAAGTCGGGCCGACCGGACGCTCCGGTCTGATTGACCGGACGCTGGACTTCAGTGTCCGGTCGTCCGATGCATGCCACGTGTCCCCTTCTTCAAACACCGTTCATCTGATCTCAATGGTCATCTAACGACCGGACGCAGCAGCTTCAACTGACCAGACGCTGAGCCTCTAGCGTCCGGTCTTTTCCAGTAAGGTTCCAGAAATGACATTTCACGACCGGATGCGTCCGGTCGATCATGATCGGACGTAGCACCTGCGTCCGGTCACTCTCCAGCTTCTGCTCTGCCTGCATCACCATACGTCAGCCCTGACCGGACGCACACAGCCAGCGTCTGGTCACTTCCAGCGCCAGCGTCCGGTCGATGACCGACGCCTGCACGCTGTCTGTCACCATTGACCGGACACAGGACCCCAGCATTCGGTCACTGTGTGACCAGCGTTCGGTCCACACTGTGAGACCCTGTCTTTTCTGTATAGGGTGCCGGTGGCACTGTCGGACTGCCCGCACTCTACGGGCGGACACTCCGCCGGTGGAGTTTTGAACCCTTGCCTCCGTTCCTTCACCGAGTTGATCCACATCAACTCCAACTTCTTCTCCTTTGCAAATGTGCCAACACCACCAAGTGTACACCACCATGTGTATGTGTGTTAGCATTTTCACAATCATTTTCCAAAGGATTAGCCACTCAACTTGCCATGCCACTCAATCCTAGCGACGATGCAAAGTTAGATCACTCGAGTGGCACTAGATAACCGATATGCAAACAAGTTTGCCCCTCTTGATAGTACGGCCATCTATCCTAAACCCGGTCATAAACTTCTCTACACTCCTATGATTGGTGAAATGAAATGCCCTAGGTTATACCTTTGCCTTGCGCATTCCATTCCATCTCCTCCAATGTCGATGCAACACATGCACCAACACGATCAACAATGATATGATCCACTTCATATCATCACATGATCATATTGGTTCATCGATCTTGACTTCACTTGCTTTTCACCATTGCCTTCATCCATCGGCGCCAAGTCTTGCTCAAGCTTCACCGCCACACGGTCCATCGCTCCAAAGTCTCCGACTTGCCCTTCACGCTTGCAACCGGTCCATCAAGCCAAGTCTTGTCTTGATCTTCTCCACCTTGATCACATGAGTCAATGTCATGTCTCATGTGCAATGAACTCCTTCATCATCACATGTGTGAGCTTTGCAACATCTCTAAGCCATTTTCACCTTCATGGCATATGTTGCTCACACATATGTATTTGTGGACTAATCACCTGTGTATCTCACATAAACACAATTAGTCCACCTAGGTTGTCACTTAATTACCAAAACCACACAAGGACCTTTCAATCTCCCCCTTTTTGGTAATTGATGACAACTCTACAAAGATATGGAAATTAAGCTCTTTTGGATTCATGTTGCTTGCCCAAGCAATTTTACCATGTGAAAATAATTTTGGACAAGTACCACAAACCCGAGATGGTAGTATTAACTCCCCCTACATATGTGCTATAGTGTTTGTTTTGAAGCTCGCACATGTGCATAGATTAAAATTGTGGAAGAGTAAATACTACCAAATGATGCTAAGGTGTATAGAATAAACCTTTGAAGCGTGTACCAATTGGAGTTGCACCTTTAAGTTCATCCTTAGCACCATGGTTAGCTAGATATCACTTGGAAATAAAAGCACTAGATACCTTGTGAGATCAACATTAAAAGCAAGGGTACTAGCATTACTTGAAAAGCCTACCAAGTGTCTAGCTATCATCCTATGCATGCTAGTTATCAAATCATCATTCAAGTTCTACAACTAGCATACACCACACAAGCATGCATATTGAATTTGAAAGCTTATGCAATGCAAGCAAGCATATGAATATGCACATATCAAATGCAATCAATCAAAGTTCATGAGCTTGTTCCCCCTACTTGTGTGCTTCTCTTGTCCAAGAATTTTGATCCATCTCTTCTCCAATGTTACTCCCTCTTTGTCCAAATTCATGTCCAACCTCTTAAGCTTTCATATCTTATCTCTCCCCTTACACGATTTATCTCTCCCCCCTTATAAAAGCTTTCATATCTTTGTACAATCTCTCTCCCTTTGTCATCAATTTCCATAAAAGGTGAGTTTCTCATTGATGCAAGGGTATGCATTTTAGGGTAGATGGTTGAGGCTTGAATCTTGCATTTTTTATGGACATCACTTGATTGTTGGAATGACACCATTTGTAAATACCACTTGTAACTTATACCACTTGTATCTTGTGTAGGGCTTCTTGGATTTTTGATCTTGAGATCAATTTGTGGGACACCTCCCCCTATGTGATAGCATGGGTCATCCATTTGATACACTTGAGCTCTTGTAGGTGAGGATGCATTCTTCATTTAATGATCACTTAAAGTTGAGGATCACTTGTGGAGCCATTTTCTTGCATGATTGATATTATGTGTAGATGTGATATCACTTGAAAGAATCTTCTAGTATGGAACCACTTGTTGGATTTTTCAATAAAAACCATTTCTTGAACATTTGCTATCTTCATGAGTACCACTTATAGGATATCACTTGTGAGTTGATCTAGACATCATTTGTAGATTCTTGATAAAATACTTGAGTCTAGATACCATTTAAAACAAACAAACTAGATATCCATTTGCATTGTTGTCTTGTGCTTGTACTCTTATCACTACCATGAGCTTCTATGATTGACTTGAACTAAATTGATTTGCCTAAGCTTCCAAGTCCGGTTTGAACCAATGACAAGTTTCTTCACACCTCTTGCAAGGGTTATCTTGCCAATGTTGTACTTGTCACTTGTTAGCAATCCAAATTGAGTCAAGTACTTGGGTTCACTAGCTCATGAACAAATTCATATACTAACCACTAGATCAAGTAATCATTCAAACAATAGTGGTAGGCTATGAATTTAAGCATTTCATTTGTTATGCATGATCCTATGAAGCATGTACTATATGCACTAACCGCATACTAGTAAGGGATGAAATGATCATGCATATTACAATGATACCTTTGCTATGTTGGAGTAGAGGATAGTCACATAGATTCCAATTCATTACTCCAATAGCAATGTGAAGTCCAATTATAAGCTTGGTGAAGACTAATAGATACCATTTTGCATTCCACTCTTCACCCATATGAAATGAATACCACTTATGATCAAGTGCACTTTCTTGTTGCGGTTGGCTTGCTTCATCTTTTGATCAATGCTTGCATGAGAGCATCAACGTGAGAATACCACTTGAAATATCATGATTAGCTCTCTTTTTGGTGTTGCTTGCTTTTCTTGATCAACCCTTTTGATTGCTTCAACTAAGCATCTAAAATGTTCCTCGGATCACCACTTCTATGTTAGCCTTCTAAGTACCACACTTGGTTCACCTACACATAGGCGGCAAGCCCCTACACTAGGGAGAAGTGACCTCTCTCCAAGAACCATCCTTGACACTCACTTGAAATAACTTGATTGATTGATCCAAGTGATGGACTTAACTTGATGAGTGACCTTGATTCCTTCTTTAAGTCCTTTTCTTTCTACTTGTTTAAGTCCTTTTCTTTCTACCAAATGATCTCCAATCATATCTAGAACTTAAACTATATCTTCAACTTGAGTTTGATCTTGATCTTCATCTTGAGTATCAAATGTGTGCAAAGTGCACTCTACAATCAAATGGCTTTGTACTCTTTGCTTGTCATGCTTCTAGATCATCTCCAAACCAAACTTAGGTACCTCAAACACTTGTAAACGTGTTTCCAACTTGAGGACCTTTCAATCAAAGTGACTCTAGATCAATCCAACATTTGTCACTTTTCTGACAGATTTTGTACCCTTCAAAGAAATAAGCATATCTCCCAAAGTACAAATCCAAATACCACTAAATTTGGTGGAGGTGTGCAATACTAAGTTATCTAGCATCTGTAAAAATTTGAGATTTATTTGACTTCTAGATTGCTACCAGATTTCAATTCATCCACCACTGCTACATGCTGAAAACAGCTGCACTATAGCTGACAAGATCCACTCCAAAACTGAAGCATTTCTTATCCAATTCTCATGAAAATTGTACAGCATCTTATACCATAAGTCTAGAGCATGTACACCAATTTTTATGCCAATCCAATAAGTGTTGATTACTCAAACATGGCTAAGATCACAGCTAGCTCAGATTCTCACTTATAGGACAGATTTCAACAATTGAGCTATACTTCATCATGTATGAATCAAACTTGAAACTAACTTGTTTGAATACTTCCATAAGACATAAATCCATTCAAACCACTTACTAAAAGTCATCTCATGAATTTATCCAACACAAGTCAAACCAAACTTGACTACTAATTAATTTATCCATTCAAACATCTAATAGCAAGCAACATTGCATATTTATCTAATTCAATCAACTCATATGCACCCAAATGAAATGATCAACAAGAGATATACCTTGGTTAGCTCATGATCATCCAACTAGCAAGCTTCAACTTAATTATTTGCAAGTCATCAAATATATCCAATGAATCACCAACAACTTGAATTCTAGCACTTGTATGTTGATAGCGCTTGGACTTCACTCAATTTTCTTTTGGCATTGGGTTTGGATGTGCACTAAGCTTCATAACTTGATTCAACATATGATGAACAATGTGAGATCAATTGAATCAAGTCTCTAATGCCGATGGTACCTACAAATAATCATCCACTTTTTGATGGTACCCAAATAATTTTGGGTCCTCTCAAGTTAGGTGCAACATACTTAGGCAACGCCTTAGTATGAGTAGCAGGATGTTTTGCAATAGCAACCATAGAGGTACCATTACCATCCTTTCTAAGCATAGAATCATCATCAATTGAAATAGGCTTAGGAGTGTCACCTAGGGGACATGAATGTGCCATGTGTCCCCTTTCCCGGCACGAGTAGCACTTTCTCTTTGCTTGAGCCTTCTCTTCTTTGCTCATGTGGTGCTTCTCATTGCCTTGCCTCTCATGGATTGCTTGAGCCTTCTTCTCAAGCTTGGTAGGACACTTATAGGCAAAGTGTCCCACACTTCCACACTTGAAGCACTTGATGTGAGCATAATCTTTCTTCTCATCTTCATTCTTGCTCATCATCTTGGCATCTTGAGTTTGCATTGGATGCCTTGCCTTTCCACCCCTTCTTGTTTTCTTCTTCATCATCATTAAGTCACCACCACCTTCATGGTTGATCTTGATTTGCTCTTGGGGTGTCTTCTCTTGCTCAACTTATGGCTTTGGTTGAGGCTTCACTTGTTGCTTCACCAATTGCTTGGTTGGGCACATTGAGGTAAGATGACCCCAAGTGCGGCACTTGAAGCACTTAACATGCCTGAGCCTCTCATCTTCTTTTATCTTCTTGAGCTTCTCAATGTTAGGGCAACCATTTGCAAGGTGTCCCGCTTCATGACACCGGTAGCACATGGTATGAGAAAGCTCTTTTTGTTGTAGCTTCTTGAAGCCAAGGCCACACTTGTCACCGTAGTTTCTTTGAGTCTTCAATATGTGCTCAATGGTGACTTTTGAGTTGTAGCACCTCTCTAGCTTGTTGCTCAATTTCTTCACTTCATTTTTGAGCTCATTGTTCTCCTTCAAAAGGTTAGTCTCACAAGACATAGAAGTAGAACAAGCATCTAATTGTGAAGAGCATGGCATATCTAATAAATCATCACAAGAGGTGGATACATGCTTCTTGCCTACATCACAAGGGTTAGCAACATTTTGCAATTTATCATTTGATCCATGTGATGAGCTCTCATTATTTTTAAGTTTCTTTGTAAACACTTTAATGAGAGAAGCATGTTGTTCTAATAATTCATCATGAGATGCAAGTAGTGTCTCATGATTCAATTTTAGCTCATCATGTGAAGATTTATAAGCATCAAGTAATTTCTTATGTTCTTCACAAGAGTTCTTTAGAAATGAGTTTTCATTTTCTAAGTTCAATGTTTTAGCTTTCTCATTTTCTAAAGACATGGTCATGCTAGCAAGTCTACTAACAAGCTCATCATGTGAATCAATATGATCAACCACATTATCATTTGTTACATTGGTGTCACCTTGTGATATGAAGCAATGTGGTGATGTAGTTAGAGAGCTTGTAGTAGCATCTTCATCATGGCTTGAGCATGAACCATCATCACCATCAAGTGTGCATGGGGTAGCATCATCACTTGCAACACTTGTGGCATCATCATCAACCTTGTCAAGTGAACTTGTAGTAGATCGATTATCACCATCATCACTTGACCATGAGGTGGAGCAATCTTCCACAATCACCAAATTATGGTTATGCTCAACACACCCATGCACCTCTTTCTTGGGCTCATCCTACTTCTTGAATTTGCCATCATCCCATGTGGAGGAATCACCGAAGGTTTCCTTGATGGACTCCCATATCTCACGAGCGGTTCCCTTGATGTTTACTTGTTTCATCAAATCAAAGCTTAAAGCATCCATTAGAAAACAACAAGCATGTGCATCAAATTCATAGAGAACTCTTTGAGCTTTGGTGAGATTTCTATGGTCCAAGACATGGGTGAGACCACTTGTGACAACCCACCAAAATTTAGGTCCCTTTGCACGAAAATGATCAAGCATGTGATTTTTCCAAAGTGCAAAGTTTGTACCATAAAAAATATGTGCCTCACAAACATCTAGCCCATTAGACGTCATCCTCTCAGGTCGGTGAAGACCATAAATGAGAGACCTCGCTCTGATACCACTTGTAGGGTCGAGATGGCAGACTAGAGGGGGGTGAATAGTCCTTTCTAAAATTAATCGCGTCGGCTAACCGAAACAAGTGCGGAATTAGAACTATCGGTCTAGCCAAGACTACACCCCTCTATCTATGTTTTCTAGCACCTTCCAAAGATACTAATTAAGCAACAAAGGTGCTGGGCTAGCTAGAGCTCACCTAACCAATTCTAGGAGCAAGGTCACACAAACCTATGCCACTAGTACTTTAAGCAACAAGGGAGCTCCTACACATGCTAGTAAGCAAAAGCACAAAGCCACCTAATGCTCACTAACAATGCTCAATAACAAGGCAACCAATGCCAAATTAGAGAGCGCAATTACTTAGCTACATAAATTAAGCAATGTGACTAACAAGGTTACACAAACCAAATTAGCCACGCAAGGGAGCTACTTCTATGCTACACAAGCAAGAAGGTAACTAGCAAGCTACACAAGCTAACTAATTACAAAAGCAACAACACAAGCTCAATGTAAATGAAAGTAATTGCAAGCTTGTGTAACAGGGATGCAAACCAACAGGAAGAACAAGGTTGACACGATGATTTTTCTCCTGAGGTTCACGTGTTTGCCAACACGCTAGTCCCCGTTGTGTTGACCGCTCACTTGGTGGTTCGGCGGCTAATTGGCATCACCCGCCAAGCCCGCATGTCGAGCGTCGCAAGAACCTACCCCGGAAGTGAGGGTAGCTCAATGACACGCTTTACTAAAGTTGCTCTTCGCGGCTCCCGCGGGGCGAGCACAATGCCCCTCACAAAGCACTTCTCTGGAGCACCGCACAAGCTTCTTGCGGGCTTCGACGGAGACCACCACCAAGCCGTCTAGGAGGTGGCAACCTCCAAGAGTAACAAGCACCATCGGCTTGCAACTCGATCACCTAGTGCCACTCGATGCAACCTCACGATGCAATCGCACTAGAATCGCCCACTCACACAATCAGATGATCACTATCAAGTATGTGTGAGATGGAGGGCTCCCAAGCACTACCACACAAGCCACCAAGGCTCTAGTGTGCTCAGCTTCCGGCCCAAGGCCGACCATGGCTTCTATTTATAACCCCACGAACAAATAGAGCCATTACCCCTTCACTGGGCAAAAGTCGGGCCAACCATACGCTCCGGTCCGATCGACCGGACGCTGGACTTCAGCGTCTAGTCGTGCGATGCACGCCACATGTCCCCTTCTTCAAACACTGTTCGTCCGATCTTAATGGTCATCTGATGACCGGACGCAGCAGCTTCAACTGACCGGACGCTGAGCCTCCAGTGTCCGGTCGTTTCTAGTAAGGTTCTAGAAACGACATTTCATGACCGGACGCGTCCGGTCGATCGCGATCGGACGCAGCACTAGCGTCCGATCACTCTCCAGCTTCTACTCTGCCTGTGTCACCATACGTCAGCCCTGACCGGACACACACATCCAGTGTTCGGTCACTTCCAGCGCCAGCGTCCAGTCGATGACCGACGCCTGCACGCTGTCTGTCACCATTGACCGGACACAGGACCCCAGCGTCCGGTCACTGCGTGACCAGCATCCGGTCCACTCTGTGAGACCCTGTTTTTTTGTATAGGGTGCCGGTGGCACCGTCGGACTGTCCGCACTCTACGGGCGGACACTCCGTCGGTGGAGTTTTGAACCCTTGCCTCCGTTCCTTCACCGAGTTGATTTATATCAACTCCAACTTCTTCTCCTTTGCAAATGTGCCAACACCACCAAGTGTACACCGCCATGTGTATGTGTGTTAGTATTTTCACAATCATTTTCCAAAGGATTAGCCACTCGACTTGCCACACCACTCAATCCTAGCGACGATGCAAAGTTAGATCACTCGAGTGGCACTAGATGACCGATATGCAAACAAGTTTGCCCCTCTTGATAGTACGGCCATCTAACCTAAACCCGGTCATAAACTTCTCTACACACCTATGACTGGTGAAATGAAATGCCCTAGGTTATACCTTTGCCTTGCGCATTCCATTCCATCTCCTCCAATGTCGATGCAACACATGCACCAACATGATCAACAATGATATGATCCACTTCATATCATCACATGATCATATTGGTTCATCGATCTTGACTTCACTTGCTTTTCACCGTTGCCTTCGTCCATCGGCGCCAAGTCTTGCTCAAGCTTCACCGCCATGCGGTCCATCGCTCCAAAGCCTCCGACTTGCCCTTCACGCTTGCAACCGGTCCATCAGGCCAAGTCTTGTCTTGATCTTCTCCACCTTGATCACATGACTCAATGTCTTGTCTCATGTGCAATGAACTCCTTCATCATCACATGTGTGAGCTTTGCAACATCTCTAAGCCATTTTCACCTTCATGGCATATGTTGCTCACACATATGTATTTGTGGACTAATCACCTGTGTATCTCACATAAACACAATTAGTCCACCTAGGTTGTCACTCAATTACCAAAACCACACAAGGACCTTTCAAACAGAGTCAGCCCTATGCTCCAGAATGATGGGAGAAGCCTAAGTTGCACCCTCTTGGCGATGAAGGCGCTGGCACGATGATGTAGATCCGTTGAGGGCCTCCTCAATAGACCTCTTAATGTTCTCCATGATCTGAACCCTATGGAAAAAGCAGGAACTATACTAAGGATGCAGAAGGTTTGAGACAAAGCAGGCTGTTGTTCGATCCACAGCCGTGGCCCGTATATATAGCCTGGGAAGGAGAGAAAATAGATTTCGCTGGGGGTGTGAAATTGGAATTAGAAATGGAAGCGGATCGACACTCCAGAAATCCAGGGGATGGATAACAAAGAGATAATAGATTCAAACTTATTACTTCCCCAAATTACAAAATATCATAGGACGGATATGAAGAATTTACATTGACCAGAGATCGACCCACCGAGGCTTCTTTGGATTGAAGGGAGTCTAGGTCCCCACAAGGCCAAAGGTCATCATGAACCAAATCACATCGGCCCGTTGATAAAATTGTGCCAGAAAAGAGGAAAGGCCACCCGCCTAACAGATGCCCAGCTAATTTCTCGATGAATCGAGAAACTATGGGGAAAAAGCATGTGGCTTTTCCAGTGGGCGTTTGGAGGAACAAACAAGGGGAAGGTGTCCACACATTTTAGCCCTTGCAAACACTAGAACAGCTTTGCGAGCATGGAGAGAAGACTCAAGTGATATCACAAGAATTCTTCTAACCACAATAGCTGGTCCTCTTGCTCGACAAGGCGGTAGAATGAGCGACACAATGACCCTATGCACAAGAATTCTTCTAACCGTTCAAGATCTTCATAGCAAAAGGATAGACCATGGAGGGTCCGGCGGAGTTAGAAGCACTCGAGGGGGCAGATAGAAGAGAAACATAGCTGAATTGTTGAGTTGCGCTCGCTAGGGTTGGATAGACATTTTATAGCCCGCCTGGAAAGATGAATCCAAGTGCCCGTGAAGCAATGATGCTCTCGTAAAAAGTTTTAAAGCTAGGGCTCATGAGCTGACATAGGCAATGACAAATAGTAGACCCCCAGATCAAGATTATCTACCCATGACTGCAGACCTATCGGGGATACAGACGCGATAATTTTGGAATAAAATTACTTTTATCCCAAAATTGGGGGGCATGTGTTTACACCAAAATTTGGAAGAAGGGTCGCAAGGGACTCAAAAGCTCCCAAGATCATGTTAGCAGGGAATCAATTGCATGCAGATTAGGACCAACTGATTCGAATCAGCACTAGAATTGGCTTTCTTTAGGTAGCGCCAGCAGATAACGACAAAGGCTACGATCGGTGCCGGGACAAGACATGATGGACTCTACAAAAAGGGAAAGATTAGAGTCCAAGTTATCTTAAATTAGGAATTTTTTCTCTTAGGGCCAAAGATTGTGATGAGTCATGCTTAGATAGGAGTCATGCGTAGGTCCCGGGTATAAATATCAAGCCCCGGCTATTGTAAAAGACACACAATCAATCAAATACAAGTTACTTACTTTTTTCGGCTCCGGCCACCCCTTAGGAGGAGTAGAGCAGATCTTAGCGAGTTCTTCAGCAAGTACGGTTGCATCAATCCGGTCGACCTCCACTGCTTGTCTATAAGTACTGTCATGGCTTATACCTCTGTTCGTACGGCTGCATCGATCCGGTTGACCTCCACTGCGACTCTGGTATAAGTTAGTTATCGACTCTTGTCTAGTTCAAGTATGGCTGCATCGATCCGGTTGACCTCCACTGCTCAAACTAGATTAAGGTCAAGTTATCGGCTCTATCTAAGGGTGGCATTCCTTTAGATAGATTCATTAAGTTACCGATATTGCTTATTACTTCTATTATTTATTTAATTACAGCAATATAACTTCGCTCGATTGGGATTGATCTAGATCGGCCTTATATCCTTTTTAACCCATCGTTTGTTAATCTAAACTGATCTAATCTGCACTTTAAACGACGAGTTATGTTTTATTGGCTTTTTATATCAATCTTAACCATGCATAGCATGCGGTTAAGGCGTGTTTGATCTTAAGTAGATCTGTTGGCTAGCGAAAACTGTTCCATGGCCCGTTTTCATGGCCTGTGTGATTCTACCTCACACTCCACTATTAGAACCGTGGAGTGGGGATCGTTATTTGGTAGATCTATTTCTAAGAGGGTATGATCTTAACTGTGCGCTATGCCTGAATTGGTCGTTTTAGCCGATATCAAGTGCTTTCACGAACAGTTCACGTCATGAGACCATTGAAGTAGCGATGGGTTGAAAGATGTATTAGCCCCATGATCTTATTATTGTATTACGTCCTGCATGATTCTGCCTCATGCCCCATTGATATTGGTAATAAGTTAGGGTCATCGAGTCTATTGTTGTTTCTATGGCCTACATGATTCTACCTTATGCCCCACTGGTCATAGTGATAGATGAGATCTAATATGTTCATTAGATTTATCTCTATTAAATGGTTGAATGATGATGAACTGTTTCTTTTATAAAGAGGTTCAGTTACTTGCAACCATTGGCTTAGTATAAGCTAATTATTGTTAATATCTTATTGCCATTGACCAATATTTGTCTAAAGAATGATATTCATCCTGAACGATAACCGATTCTTCTTATACAACCCCATGAACTTTAACCGATTTATTCTTATGAATATTCTGGAATCGACAATTTAGTCGATCTCCTTTCATATTGGCTCTTAGAGCCGCACATTCGGGACTGCCTGGCAACACCGGCATGTTCCGCCCTAAATTATTGATAAACTTTCTCTCCTTGTCAATTGCAGGGTCAAATTGACTGGCATGTCTCGGGAGGAGTGCGCAAGATCGACCACCCCTGTGCTGAAGCTAGGCGGATCTCCAGCTCCATCGAGCGGACCCTTTCGGCTTGCTCGTGTGGCCTTGGCACGGGACAAAATTCCATGTCGACACATGCTTCTGGCATGCCCGGTGGGACCACCACAATCATCATGGCGGTTCATAACAACAACGACATCCTTATGATACATTATGAAGATCTACCTGATGGAGATAAAGATGTCATTGGCAAAGCTATAGAAGAATTTCAGAGCAAATGTTTATTGTCCTACACCAAAACACGTGACAACATAATTATTCAAAAATTTCCACTACCAAGAGTTCTACTATATGGGCAGACAAATACAGTTGAAGCTGAAGACAGGCATTTCTTTATGAAAGTTGTAGACAAATTTGTTCGTGATACCATATCAAGCCATAACGAAGCTTTCTTGGACATATTCCATAATGCCATGAAAGAGGCGATTCATGGGTTTCCAGTTGGTCAAGGTGGGCCAGCTTATTACAACATTCTAGATCCATTGACCCAAGGGACTAATCAAGTCAGTACCAGCCATCAAGATTTATTCTTATTACAATATTCATCCTGAATGATAACCGATTCTTCTTATACAACCCCATGAACTTTAACCGATTTATTCTTATGAATATGCTGGAATTGACTATTTAGTCGATCTCCTTTCATATCGGCTCTCAGAGCCGCATATTCAGGATTGTCTAGCAACACCAGCATGTTCCGCCCTAAATTACTGATAAACTTTCTCTCCTTGTCAATTGCAGGGTCAAATTGACTGGCACATCTCAAGAGGAGTGCGCAGGATCGACCACCCCTATGCTGAAGCTAGGCGGATCTCTAGCTCCATCGAGTGGACCCTTCTGGCTTACTCGTGTGCCCTCGGCACAGGACAAAATTCCATGTCGATAATGGGTTATTACAAGTTTTTTATGTGGTGTACATCATGTAATGCAGATGAACCGGCAATGGATGTACAACGTGGACCGCCGCTCCCCAAAGTTCATTAGGGGCATGCATGAATTCATAAATGTGGCCAAGACAAACACGTGGAATGGTTTCATGTGCTGCCCATGTGTTCTATGTAAGAATGAGAAGGATTATTCTTGCTCAAGGATGCTTTACAAACACCTATTTACGTCGGGTTTCATGCCAAACTATATTTGTTGGACTATGCATGGAGAAAGAGGTGCTATAATGGAAGAAGATGAAGAAGAAGAAGGAGATGATGACAACATTATTATTCATGGGTTTGCTGAGTACGGTGCTTTTGATGATACTACAATGGGAGAAGCTGAAGAAGAGGCAGCAGCTAAAGAAGAGGTAGCGGCAAAAGATGAGCCCGCTGTTGATCTCGGTCAGGCCATCTGATGTAGACTTGGCCCGATCTTCCGAAAGGTATGATAGCGTTGATTGGTAGAGACTTGATGTTCACAATCTAGGCTTTGAACCAAGATTGATTCAGACCCCCGCAACCGTTACACCACTGCTCCGTTGGTTATCAACCACGTGAATGCGATTGACCTCACCGAGAAGGCTTTCCTGCAAGCAAATCAAGAACACAAGCAAGAACGGGATGAATGCAATCTGAAATTGCAAATAAATGTGAGGCATGTGATAAAGAGAAGTATTTCATGTCTTTATTCGAAAGGACTAATCACCACAGGCGAACAAGATCAAGAATTGGGCCCCTGGTTCACTGCAAGCGACCTTGGCGGCACAGTTGCAGTAAAACGATGTCTGTTTCACAAGGAAATCAAGAACTAAACAAAACCCAAACCCTAAGGAGAGCAATGGCTGCTATTTATAGAGTCTTGGGCGTCACCCCCTGGACACGCCACCTAATGGGCCCAAACATGATACACGGTCCAACGGACCAAAAGACGGTGTCGCAACACCCTGGCAGATTCTAGACACTAACTTTTTTCGATGATTCCTATTGATTCCGAAGAGCTTTTTACGTGAGACCACTTGTATTGGCTTCCTTATCAAATTAGCTTTCCATCCATATGTGGATCATTGAAAACGGAGTCCGGATGTGTCCTAGGTGACCAGTTTAAGGCAGACTGGTCCTAGAGGCCGAGGCAGACTAGAACTTGAGTTGCTTTGGGCCTCCACCTCGAGGACTCGAACCGAATTAGCCTCGGACCTCCTTCTTGACTTGGACACCCTTGCTGGCCTCCAACCCTTCCATACCATGTGCCAAACATGGTCATATGCATGGGTGTCATGTCCTCATCACCATCCATGATGCATAGGAGAATGCAAAAGTGAAAAGGAGAAGATAAAGTTTGAGCGCATGCTAGAGGATCACAAGAAATTGTTATACCCGACTTGCAAAGAGGGGCAAAAAAAGTTTGGTACCACACTTGAATTGCTGCAATGGAAGGCAAAGAATGGTGTATCCATCAAGAGATTTGGGGAGTTACTGACTATCGCAAAGAAGATGCTTCCGAAGGCAAACGAATTGCCTGCCACTACATACACAGCAAAACAGGTCATCTGCCCTCTGGGATTAGAAATCTAGAAGATACAAGTATGTCCTAATGACTGCATCCTCTACTATAGTGAGTAAGAGAATTTGGATGCATGCCCGGTATGTCGTGCATCGTGGTATAAGATCAGGCGAGATGACCCTAGTGATGTAGAGGGCGAAGGTGAACGTCCCAAGAAGAGAATCCCTGCCAAGGTGATGTGGTATGCTCCTATAATACCACGCTTGAAATGTTTGTTCAGAAACAAAGAGCATGCAAAGTTGCTATGATGGCACAAAGAAGACCGTAAGATAGACGATATGTTGAGACACACCTCTTATGGGTCTTAGTGGAGAGCAATCGATAGAGAATTTCTAAAGTTTGCAGATGACGCAAGAAACTTAAGGTTTGCTTTAAGTATGGATGGCATGAATCCTTTCGGGGAGCATAGCAGCAGTCATAGCACTTGGCCTGTCACTCTATGTATCTACAACCTTTCTCCATGGCTATACATGAAGCAGAAGTTCATTATGATGCTAGTGCTCATCCAAGGCCCGAAGCAACCTGGTGTTGACATAGAAATTTGGTTCAAGATAAGAAGTCCCTAAAGATAGGAAATTATCAAGGAAGGCCGAATCCTCCAATCAAATCGGCTAAACAGATTGCCAGATCAGCTAGCAAACTGACGACATCAAGGGAATGAGCCCTACCGACAGAGATAGCAAGACATGAAATAAGAAGACGTGTTGGGCTCCATAGAAGGGAAAGATTGGAGTCCAAGTTATCCTGGATTAGGAAGTTTTGTTCGCTTTTCCAAGTTTTGTAACCAATCTTGTTTGACCAGGACTTGTGGTCAGGACTTGGGTATAAATATTGAACCCCAGCCATTGTAATAGACATCTCCAACGATCAATACAAACAAGTACCTTTACTTTTCGGCTTATGCCACCCCTTAGGAGTAGGAGTAGAGTAGATTTCAATGAGTTCTTCGACGAGCAGGGCTGCATCGATTAGGTCCGACCTCTGGTTTGTCTATGAGTATCCATCACGACTTATACCTTGTTTGTAAGGCTGCATCTGTTAGATCTGATCCTGGGTTAAGTCTAATCTCTTACAATTGCAAATAGTTATCCTTGGTTCTTATCAAAATCCACACGGCTACCCTCGGTTAAGTCTGATCTTGTACGATTTTTTATATGAACCCCTTGCCTGATTAAGATCGACATAGATCAGCTTTGTATCTTTTTGAATCATCATCTTATCGCATTACATTGTTCACCTCCTGAACTAATGATGGTTCTTGTTAGCTTAGCCATTCTAATCTGATCTTGATCAAAGATAGTGTGTGGTCAAGGCATTTTTAGCCCTAGGTAAGGCTTGCTAGCTGATGAGATCTGGTCTAGAAGTGCTTTTATGGCTGCATCGGTTAGGTCTGACCCCCACTGCTAGCATCATAGATCAGAAATTGTCAAGTAGTAAGCCTTGCTTATGGCCAAGCATAGTCTTCGGCTGCATACTATGTTTGCATCGGCTATTTAACCGATCGCCTATGCTTTCACAATAATAGCATGCTCCCGTGATCTCATTCAGCGTTTATAGATCTATGTGCTTTGAAGGTTTAATTTGTTATCTTTATTATGGCTGCATCGGTTAGGTCTGATCCCCACTGCTAAAGATAGTAGATTGGATCTGATAGGTGTATGGGTTTATACAAGTCTAACGGTTGAGTGGTTGCATGCTATGACCCTTCTTTCACTGGAATCGGCTATTTAGCTGATATTCTGTCTTTTGAGAATATATGTTGGCTCTGTACATGCTTTTTACTTGTTTTTATCTTAGTTAAAAGCTAGTATGTTTCTCAATCAAATCATATGCTTTCATGCCTATCTTTTGTACACCTCTTCTCATGCTTTCATGATAATCGGCAGGTTAGATCTATTTAATTGAGTAACTGATGATTGTCGATATGCTTGTTTTACTTATCATGCATCATGAACATGCTGGATATCGACACTCTAGTAGATAGCCTTGTCTCACTGGCCACTTGGGCGCACATTTGGAACTATCTAGACGAACGACCGGCATGTTCCACCTTAAATTACTAATCAATCTTGCTCCCTTGTCAATTGCAAGTTAAATTGACTGGCATGCCCCGAGGTCATGGCCGTCCGGTCCGGTGGTACCCTCCCAAAGCCTAGAGAGAAGCTCGGGATCTGCTCCGCATGGCCTCCTCCCCGGCGTTGATCACTGTGTTCCTGGCGTCGATTTTTTGGCATCGACACAAATCTGGCACGCCCAGTGGGACCACAATTGTTTGATTAGAAGTCGACCACAATCGTCAACATGGAAAACAACAATGCCATCCTCAAGGTCAACCTTGAGGACTTGCCTAATGATTAGAAGGCACTTATCAAGCAGGCAACAGAAGAATTCAAAGAGAAGTGCCTACTGTCATATAGCAGGACGTGCGAATCCGTCATTCAGAAGACTCCGCTGCCAAGAGTTCGCCTGCATGGATAGAGCGATCCAAATGAAGAAACTGAAGCTAGACTTGCTGCCTAGGTGATCCACACGACTATCAATGAAGTCTTTACAAATCATAATCAGATGCTTGCCAATATGGTTGGCAATGTTATGAAGATAGTTTTTTTGGGGTACCAGTTGATCAAACAGGACCAGCATACTTTAGTGGCTTCAACCCTTTAGCTGTTGGAAGTAATGTGACTAGCTCTAGTCAATAGCCAAACGGTGGGCAGTATCAACAGCCACCAATGCAATAGTCTCTAGGAGGACAAGCCCCAGACTCTCAAGCTCAGCTAATCGCAGGGGGGGCAAGTGCCAACCCCGCCAGCAGCAGGGGCAAGGTCAAGGTCAAGTGATAGGGCGCAACCACCAGCTCAGCAATCTCCAAGTGCCCCCTATCGCATAGACAAGTCAGCTTCCAACTGGACAAAACCAAGCTTATTCAGTCTAGTAGCCAACCTTGCTAATCAGACAACAGGTTGTGCAACGACCGTCTTAGGGAAAGTTCGCTATTTCCTATCAGACACCTTAATCGACCTATAAAATTGCTCCGTCAGTACAATGGATCACCAAGGATATTGGACCTAACATCTTGAATAGTCGATTGTAAGGATACACTACCCATAATGCTCAGATCGACTATCCAGAAGGGTATCACCCAGTTTCTGATGCTAGCACATACGAGATGATGCCACACCCTAGGTATCAGAGTCCCTATAGCTATAATACACAACAACTTCAGCAGCTTCAAGCCTAGGGACAGCAGCTACAAGTTCAAGGACAATAGTCTCAGGCTCAGGGTCAACAAGCTCAAGCACAAGGATCTCAAGCCCAGGCCTATGGACAGTCGAGACAGGAAGCCATTGGCATGGATGCTGATGAATTCGCCAATAGGATAGTTGCTATGATGCAGAGCCAATTTGGTCTAAAACCCAAAGGACAAGTTGGCTCCTACCAGTGCCCATACCCTGCTTGGTATGATATTGTGTAGCTCCCTCAATGCTATAAGGTCCCAGACTTCTCCAAATTTACCAGGGTAGATGAGATGACAACCATGGAAAATATTAGCCGCTACCTCGTCCAACTCGAAGATCCATCTATTGAGTAGGCTCACAAAGTTTGGTTCTTCCTTTGTCCCTCTCTGAACTGGCCTTCAGTTGGTTTTCTTCACTCAAGCCAAACTCTACCGCTAGATGGGCTAATCTAGAGAACAAGTTCCATGCATATTTCTATAGTGGAATAGGGAAAAGAAGCTTACAAATCTAACAAGCATGAGGCAGAGGAACAATGAGATAGGCTCTGAGTTCATTCAAAGATTTAGAGAAGTAAGGAGCCGTTGCTACTCATTGAATCTGTCTAATAGCCAATTGGCTAGATTGGCCCTTCAAGGGATGTCTCCATTGATCACAGAAAAGTTTGAAGGCTAGGACTTTGTAAGCTTGACCCATTTAGTTCAGAGAGTGTCTGCTTTTGAAAGCCACCACCGGACCCTGCGCAAAGAGAAGTATTTGAAGGGGACTACTGCTATGACTGATCCCTATGATGTAGACTCTGATGAAGATGAAGAAGTCACAACTGCTGAGTGGACATGGGGCAAGGCTCTAGTATTGTGTCCATGGGTGAAGGAAAAGAAAGATGTTTACGACTTTGATATCAAGAAAGCTGATAGGATCTTTGACTTGCTGCTAGAGAAGAAGCAGTTGAGATTACCTACGAATCATGTGATCCCTTTGGCTAAAGAATTGAAGGGGAAGAAATACTGCAAGTTCCATAATGCCACCACTCATAATACTACTGAGTGTAGAATCTTTTGCGTAAACATTCAGAAGGCCATAGAGCAAGGAAAGATCAAGTTTGAGCCAGCCAAGCAACCAGCAATGGGCATAGATGGACATCCCTTCCTAGGGGTTCATATGGTGGAGTTTCAGTTGGCTAAGGGAAAGACAAAGGTCTTGACATCAGCTAAGGCCAAGGAAAACGGGTCGATTGACCCCAAAGTACAGATATCGACAAATGAGTTCAAGAAGGACGATTAGTAGAAGAGCCAATACAAACAAGGCGAGACATCCAAAGCTAGTGCTTTACATCCTCAGGTCACTTCTAGGATCTTATTGAACAAGTGGCAATGATAGAAGGAAAAGAACTATCAGCGCTGGCTTAAAGAAGAAGAATATGAGCGTCGGTGTGAAGAAGAAGGGTATGGAAGAGAACAAGCCGAGCTACATTGGAGTTGTCCTTTCTTTAGACACTGTTGGAACCAAGGTTTGAAATTGCCTATAAGACAAAACTGCCCAGAGTGCAGTAATTGGTTTGTAGAGTTCAGACAATCTCAAGCCAACCGTTGATCCATCCATGAGCATTTGAATTATCAATCTAACAACATGGATCGGCGCATAAAAATATAGGAGTTCATGATCAGTTAGGCAAGCGTGTCCATGATAAAAATTGGGCCGATCATGATGAAGAAAGAGAGCATGTTTGGCAAGAAG